>NC_088875.1:37402058-37612993 GCF_032884065.1 Artemia franciscana
CCCTGTTTATGATCAAACAAACACGATTGCAGATTTCCTGACAAAGCTTAACCCCCCGATTGTGCTTCAAGGATCAGGATGGAAAAAGGCCTTAGTATCCCTCCATTTAAGCAACTCTTTCGATTCTTTGAGACAAGATCAAGACTATTTTTTCCATTTTTTTGGTGATAGCAAAGATCCAAGCAAACGTCTAGGCACTAAAATAACGCTTCCAAAGGATAAGAGGTACAATACAATTCCGGAAATTATCAGAGACATGAATAATTTGGTTTATACCGGCAAAGACTCGGTTAATTTTCACTACAATAAACTATACGATCGAGTCTATATACTGGGACTAAAAGTCGGCGAATCCTGCTATCTTAGTGATGGTTTGCGAGAAGTTCTTGGATACAAAAAAACATTATTGAGCCAGAACCGGATAATAATTTTCACCAGACTTATAGCATTGAAGGACCATTAGTCCCAGGACTTTGCTATCAGTGGAATTCAATCTTTGTGTACACGGACATTGTTCAGCGTTCACGTATTGGAAATACATCTGCTCCCATCCTAAGAATACTCCCGAGAAAAATGACAAGCCAGGAAGTGATTAGCTATTCGTTCCAGCCCCTTATTTATTTAGATATAAGTAGACAAAACATTGAAATTGTTCATTTTAGTTTTAGAACTGAAAAGAATAACACCATACCCATTAATAGAGGACCAATCTCGCTTACAGTCGAATTTAGAAAAGATGAATAGCCGTAGACAATTTGTTTGTTCCTCTGTAGACTGTTTTGTGAAAACAATACAAAATGGAGGTGGAATGGATTACTATCAAGGAAAAGCTACACCTATGGTTGGATATGGTGCCTTTAGCCAATTTTTTGGAAAAATGATGCGATTTGCCATACCTCTTTTAAAAAGATTTGTTATTCCTGCGGCGTCTGATGTTGTTGGCAATACAATCACTGACTTTTAAAAAGGACAAGATTTTGGTTCATCCTTGAAAGAAAATATACGAAATAAAGTACGTGACATTACAAAAAGTATGAAACAACGTGGAAGTGGTATGAATAGACCACGCAAACAAAAATTGATCAGTTTGCATCGATCCAAGGTGAAAACAAGACCTCTCCGGAAAATTAACTGCTCAAAAGCAGATTTTTTGGCGAAAAATGAGTTTCATTCCAACCGAAGACAGTGTGCCCTCAGTTAGTCCAGCCATCAGCTATTTTCAAAGCCCAAATGCTGATGTATCTGTCAAGTCTGCATACTTTGATCCAATCTACCCAGTAGTCCCTTTATCGAATGGTTCACCTATTCACTTTCGCTTTTCAAGTAACGAAAACTATTATTCTGATATGCGGAACAGTATTTTAGAGTTAAAATTCAAAGTTTTTAAATCAGATGGAAATCCTGTAACAGATAGCGACAAAGTTTCATACGATGATGGGGGCATTATGAATACTTTATTCCGAAACATTCAAGTATTTGTCAATGATAGGCTTGTATCGAGTAGTAATTTGTTGAGTGCCTACACTTCATTCGCATCGTATACATTATTAACGCCAAACAGTACAAAAAAATCATTTGGATCAAACTATGGTTTCTACACAAAAGAAGATGGTACTTCGGATGCTAAATTTGCGGTACTCGCCACTAAAACTTTACACCTTGCTGCGCGACCATCGCACGGTTTCTTCCAATTAAATCAGTTTATACCACCTGGATTAAAAATTGACATAAAGTTTTTCCCATCATTGCCTGGATTCATTTTTCGAAAACCAAAAAAGCCGCTCCTGATGTTACACTTACAATAAGTGAAGCAGTTTTACATATCCGAAAAGTAAACATTGTATCCTCGCTAGCATTGGCAGTAGAAAAGGTCAAAGCAAGCGGAAATCATCTGGAAATCATGATTCCAAAACTGCTGCCTACAGCAAGAATTATTCCAACTGGAAGTCTCTCTTTTGCTGAAAGTTCATTGACGACATCCGGACATCTGCCTTCCAAAGTTATTATTGGCCTTGTAAAAACGTCAAATCAGCTGGGAAGCTACGAATCCAGCCCGTTTAAATTTGAGCTTTTACATCTATCTTCTTTGCATCTTAAAGTAAATGGACAGACAATTTATTCACTAAGCTTTTATGATCAGAGTTACAGACTTCTTTACGAAATGAGCATGCGAACTTTGGGACGAGACGAAACAACCTTTGAAAATGGACTATCGTATGATAAATGGATACGTGATTCTTCCCTTATGTGCTTGGATATTTCTGGAACTCCAGATCTATCTATTATTAAAGACGGAACTCTTCGGTTAGATCTCACTTTTTTACAAGATACAGATGCGTCTGTTAGCCTTATAATTATCGGATTTCAAGAGAAATTGACAATTCAGGAGCAATATTTCTCCCGATTGCACCATGAATACGGTTCAAGTGCTAGCTGTTTTAAAAAAGGTCATTGTTGCTAAATAATACAAAAGTTTCTGCTTACCTTCCGACTTTCTTGTTCGTCCTGCAATTACCAGTTTCCCGACAATCATTGTGGTAAATACCAGTCCATCTAGGCTGCTTTTTGGGCATTGGGTTGGTTTACTAGTGATAAACCGGAAGACGATTGAGGTTTTTGACACCTAAGGAAGAAATTATTCTGAATGGAAGAATATTGGAGAATTTGTAGACAGATTTGAAATAGTGACTCCGAATCAAAGAAAAACTCAAAATACAATCACTATGGCTTGTGGATTTCATGTTTTAGTGTTTATTCTTTTACGCTTACGTCGTTATTCATTTCAAAGTAGTGTTAATATTTTTACACCTAATTCGTTGTGGAAGGATTTTTTAAGTGAGAATATTATTGTGAAATTCTCTAATGTTGATTTTAAATTATTGTCTCCGTTCTGTATTGATAAGCATTGTGAACAAGTATCACTTTCTTATTAAATTTTTGTATCTATCAGCTTTGTTCAATAAAAAATTTTAAACTCAAAAATGTGTTTATAGAAAGTTAGACATTTGAGACAACAAAGTATAAACACAAGTGGTTGAAAACTGGACCTTTTACGTACTTTTCCGGTGGAGGCTCGAACCAAAGTCCTGTATGAAAAAGTTGGAAATGCCAGTCCAGTGTAGAAAATATAGTCCAAGCTGTATCTAGCCTAGGTAGATTTCTCTATTCAGACTTTGCAAGACTTTAACTACTTGTCAACTTTTGCTTGTCAGTTGGCTAGGATACCCCACCTCTTTCAACACTTGGATAAACGCAGATCAAGCTAGAAATGTCGATTGAATCCTTCTATGTTTCATTTACTTCGGACGTCCCACACCCTGTTTACGATCAAACAAACAAGATTGCAGATTTCCTGACAAAACCTAACCCCCCGATTGTGCTTCAAGGATCAGGATGGAAAATGGCCTTAGTATCCTTCCATTTAAGCAGCTCTTTCGATTCTTTGAGACAAAATCAAGACTATTTTTTCCAATTTTTTCGATTTGTTGGTAATAGCAAAGATCCAAGCAAACGTCTAGGCACTAAAATAACGCTTCCAAAGAATAAGCGGTACAATAAAACTCCGGAAATTATTAGAGACATGAATAATTTGGTTTATACCTCTTGACATTCATATTGCGTAATTTGACGGGGATTTTCCCATTCCCGTTGGCCAGAAAGGTCCTTCAGTTCCGCAAGCCCTTGCTAGCAAAAGAGGAATTTTACAGATACAGTTCGAACAAGGATTGCAATGTTTCAAATGGTCAGTCTTGGCAGCGGGACATCAAGTTTTAAAAGACAATTCTAGTCAGTCTAATTTACTAGAGTTAAATAGGAATGGGCTAGAAGGAAGTCAAGAAGAACCCGGTATTTTTCCAACCGTTACATTCAACCGTTTTGAAGGAAAATGGCCAATCAAAATCAACGATATCTCAAAATGGGAGCAAGAAAACGCCTCAGCCTCAGTAGGTATATGCGTATTACATTATAATGAGCTAGAGAAAGCCATTTGTCCAATTCGTGCTCCATCTAATTCTAATGTAAAATATTATCCCTATTTACTGTACGGAGAGTCGGATGATGCAGACAACGCTCATTTTCGGCCTATCTTAAATCTAAGCCGTTTACTATCTTCAGGAAAAACAGCACGATTCTTTTGCCCATTTTGCCTGTCACCATCAAGGACTGAGGATAAATTAAAACACCATATCGAAGCCTGCTCTCCTCACGGTCCGCAAACAGTATCTATGCCAAAGGGCGAAAAAGCAATAATCGAATTTAAGGATTTCTATAATAAAATGCCCTTTCAATATAGAATTTTTGCAGATTTCGAGTCAATCATCAAAAAAGTTGATGAACCTATTCGAAAAGGAATAATTTCAGTGCACCGGCCAGCAGCGTAAGCACATGCCGTCGTCAAATACGCTAAAAAACTTGAGCAATACCGAGATACCTATGGACCAACTTGCAATATTGACGGCACGATATTACTCATTCAAGACGCACAAAACTGCTTAGACGAAATATATGATACTTGTCACGAGATGATAATTACCGAAAAAGATAGTCATAAGTTTCAAGAGACTAATTGTGGTATATGTGAAAAACCCCTGATCGAAAAACCGAAAAAAGTAGGAGATAGAACAGTCAGACACCACTGCCATTATATTAAAGGACCGAATTTTGAATGTTTGGCTCACGCGACATTTAACACCGTTTTAACACATAAGCGGTATATTCCGGTTGGGTTCCATAATTTAAGTTATGTCATAAAACATGTTTTGGAAGCCTTTTCACAAATTTAAGGTTCTAATCTACAGTACGAACCATTGGCTAAACCAAGCGAAAAATTTCTCACCTTAAAAATTAGCTGCTCCCGGAGCCATGAAAATAACCAAGAACACCGCTATTCAATTCTCTTCTTTGACACTTTTGCATTCCTGCCAAAATCCTTGGAAAATTTGATTGCTGTACAAAAGGCTGAAGATCCACAGTCTTTCCAAATCCTATGACAGAAATTTTAAAATGATCATCAATACAATCTACTTGCGCAAAAGGTTTTCTCGTATTGTTATATGAATGAATTTACACGGTTTTTTCTCGTATTGTTATATGAATGAATTTACACGGTTTTAAGAACCAAGTTTAATATCCCAAGCATCTTTTTATGATGATCTCAACCAAAAGGATATAAGTACAGAAGAATACGCTCTTGCGCAAGAAGTTTGGGATGTCTTCGAGTGCAAAAATTTGTGGCATTATTGCGGAGTTTATCTTGCATCAGACGTGTTAACTCTAGCCGATGTTTTTATGATCTTTGTTGAAGATGTACTAGAGATTAGTACATTATATAGTATAGACCCAATGCATATTTTTCAAGACCATCTTTAGCATACCAACTAATGCTGAAATTTGCAGCTCCACATAAAATCCACTTAATTGAAGATTTATAAAATTCATCTTAAGATTGAAAAAGCTATATATGGTGGTCTGGTATTCCATAATGATCGGTACATTCAATGTGACCCTACTCATCCTGATTCTCCGAGCTACGGTTTGTGTTTAGATTATAATGGACTCTATGCAAACTGCATGTCAAATTATAAAATTCCCACTGGTGACTATAAAATTTTAGAATCTCAGGATTACCCCGACTTTTCTACTATAGAACAGAATGGAGAGAATGGCTATTTTGTGAAAGTTAGCGGAGAAATTCCACGAGAGTTCCACGACTATTATCAAATGATGCCACACCCTATTTCCAGGCAGAAAATCTGCTTTGAAGATTTGTCCCCATACAACCAAAAACGCATAAAGGAAGACAAGATTCCATGGACGTCAACAAATAAATTGCATGCATCTTTTGGCTACAAAAAGGAAATTACCCTACACCATACATACTTGAAATTCATAGTCAATCATCATTTTCGTCTAGATAAGATCCGTAGTGTAATTCAATTCAAACAGGAATTTTTTTTAACCGTACATTGACCATTTTATGGAAAGAAGATCACAAACAAAATCTAAAACAAAAAGTGAGCTCTATAAGCTATTTAACAACATTTTTTTTAGGAAATCTGTAGAACAAGTACGAAAAAGGACGTCGTGTGTATTTACAACAGATCTGAAAACTACAAGACGTCTGGTTGGAGACTGTAATATATCTTCTTTCTCAATAGTTAATGAGAATCTTGCGCTGATATCTTGAAAAAAGAGACACGCCCTCCTGAACAAAAATATTGCAGCTGGTGCAGCCCTCCTGTCTATATCCAAGAAAATTATGGCTTAGACGTTTTGTGACAATCTAGTTCCATATTATGGTGGGACTTTTTCTGGTAGAATTTATTTAGCTTATTCTGATACTGACTCAGTCTTTATTAAGATATTTACAAAGGATTTAGTCGGCGATTTGACATCCCCAACCCTCCAACCCATCATGGACTTTTCCAATTGGGACCCCATCAAATATTCCCATCTAGTAAAAAGCCAGAAGAAGAATGATTTTGGCAGGCTTAAAAACGAACTAGAAAGCGATACGTTCATGGAATTAATCGCCACTTCGCCTACATACTATTGTGTTGTAACGCAGAGCGAGAAATTAAAGAAGGCTGCCAAAGGAACATCAAAACATCTGGTGAAGAAATATCTAACGGCGGAAAATTTTAAAGAAGCTGTTTTTGAAGGAAGGGTCATTAGAACTACAACAAAGGCCATAAGATCTCTCAAGTTGAAATTATATACAATAGAAGTTGTCCGCACTGCCATCTCTGGCGTTTCGGACAAAGTGTATATTTTGGATGATAGGATCACTACCCTTCCTCTTGGACATTACAAAATTGAAGAAATGAATTCATCTCAGATATGATTGAAAATTTCAAAAACAAATTTAGTATTGTATAGAAAGTGCTAGTGAAAACATGTATACTACAGTTAGTTTTCTTTGTGACTGTTTTTTTTTCAAGTTCTATTTATTTTCATAAAATAACAATAACAAAAACAATATCCCAAAGGGCTCAATGGCCCGTTATTTGGGAAACGGCATACAATAAATAAAGAATCATAAAAACTTGTCATAAACATACTAAACAACATCTAAATATAAATATGTAAGGAAAAGAAATCAACTCACCGGCAGTCCCCACGAAACAGCGACCCTCACACCACCCGATAATAAAATACAAATTAAAATTCTCGCGTCATCGAGGATACAACACCAACAAAAAAACAACCCAAAAAAAGGAAAAAAAAATAATAAATAAACCATAAGAAACATTTAATAAGAAAATCCTATGTAAGAATTTTATAGTAATATATAAATGCAAGTGTAAAACATTTATGGACTATAACAATTGGAACATTTTAAATAGTCGAGTGTGTATTTCACGCAATTCTTTACCTGAGCTACAGATAAGGCTCTTAGAAAACGAAAGAGATTGTAAATGCAGTAAAACAACAATTTTGGACGTTTTAACGTTGGAAGCAAAATTAGCAGGATATAATAGCCATAGTGGGATGTGTGACTTTGAAGATGCAATTAGTAACTGTTTACAGGACACAGTGTTATACAATAATGATAAAAAAGAAACACAACCTCAAGAAGTTAGAGCAATTAATCAAAACGGAACAATTTTTTAATCCATTGTTATGAAGACTGAAAGAACTTTCTAAACGACATTTACAACCAACACTTTTTTTTCTTCAGAGAACTGGACATAGATAGTTTATAAGAGAAGTGGATAATGTTGACAAGTGACAGTTAAAAGAAGAAAAGCAATCAGTAAACATGTTTAAAATTGAAACACCATTTCGGATGATTATTGCTGGCCCATCGATGTCGGGGAAAAGTGTTTTCATATCTAAATTAATTCAAGAAAACGAAAAAAGATTTGAATAGCCTCCAAGAGAAATTTACTATTGTAATTCAAGTGCTGGTCTATATTAATCACTTATTTAGGAAAACACTTTTCCCTTTCTCCTTCTATCTCCTTTCTTTTTTTTTGTGTTTGTGCTGTTACTTTGATGATTTCTCTTTTCATTATATATTTGTATTATTTCGACAAGCGCGAGATCAATCCTCTATTACAACTTTAGGGAAACAAATGTTCCCAGGAAACGCTCGCTATTTATTGGACAGCTATAAAATGGCAACCGATAAACCTTTTGGATACTTATTTATAAATTTGAATAGCAAGGATAGAAATCTTACGCTAACAAGTAACATTTTCGAAAAAGAATCAACAATATATCTACCACACCCACACGCATTGAAAAAGTGACACTAGTCTTGAAGATAGAACGACTGAAGCAACTTCATCCTTTTGTAGATATTTTAGCTAAAGCTAAACCCAAGCTAAGACATGCTTTATTAAAAAATTTGGACAAGGATATTGTGAAAGCATTTTCACAACTTTGTTTAAATATCACCAATTCAAATATTTCGATGCCATTATGTCAAAAGAAACGGTGCAGTCAACATCGTAAAATTATCCATGATTTATCAGGTAAAAAGAAGAATATTAAACAGAAGCGCCGGAAATAGTGCAACAAGGAAGTGGCTTTTTTGGTGTATTATTACCAATTATTGGAAGTTTAATTGGATCTCTACTTACCAGAAATGGCAGCAGTTCGACCGTACAAGCTCATTCCAATGGAGACAGCTATTCAGCCAAGGCAGCGCTTTGAATATGAGATGGCTGATTTCTTGAATAGCGATTCCATATCTGATTCTGAAAAACTACTTTTATTTCAATCTGCAATCTCTCGCCTTCAAAAGTATCGAAGTGATATGACAAAACCAATTAAAGTGGATGTTGTTTCAAAACCTAGCCAACCCTCAGAATTACAACCCAGCGGACCGCTAGCATCACGACGGGACCCATCCGTGGTAAGTCAGAATCCGGGCTCGTAAGCTGCGCCGGTAAATCAAAATCACGGTCCGGGGGTTGCGGAACCTTTTTCACCACTGGCGAGCACACAAGAGTATGAAGGTCTTTTTGAGAAGCTCCCTGTATCCTACCGACAGTCTGCAGAATTATTATATCATCACTTGCATCAACTGGATGGATTTGAAAATGAACGTGGATTTAACAATATAAAAATTCACGATAAGCTCTATAATGCAACAGATTTATGAACGGACCTGATTTCGAATAGGAAGTCACGATATACTATTGATTGAAACATTTTAAACTTTTTGGCTGACAGCAATATCCCCCTCAGTCTAGTCAGAAATAAAGGTATTTTAAAAGACGTGCAAAATTTAAGAAGAATCAGCTCAAAACAAGTCACTGAAAGTGACGGATCTTTCTCAAGTGTCAACGAGTCACCAAGCCAGTCACCAATCAAATCGGGACGGCGATTCAAGACCGGTACTTTTAGAAGTCATTATCTACGACCATCAACAAGCCCAAAACAGATTTCTTTACTAAGGAAATGGCATGATATGATGAATATGAGATGGCTGATTTCTTGAATAGCGATTCCATATCTGATTCTGAAAAACTACTTTTATCTCAATCTGCAATCTCTCGCCTTCAAAAGTATCGAAGTGATATGACAAAACCAATTAAAGTGGATGTTGTTTCAAAACCTAGCCAACCCTCAGAATTACAACCCAGCGGACCGCTAGCATCACGACGGGACCCATCCGTGGTAAGTCAGAATCCGTGGTTCTTCAAAACTTAGCCTAGTTCGTGAAAATATTGGCAAGTTTTGCGCTCTTCCCTCTCCAAGCCGTCTTGCATTGGCTGCATATACATCTCAACAAGAAGCTCAAAATTTTTTGGAGAAGCAAGAGTCCTATACTTTGCAAAGGAGATATCTTAGACCGAAACATTTTAGAAGAACTATAGCCCTCTACTTCTTTGAGAATGCTCAAGCAGATTTAATGAGTTTGGATGGGTCTTATGCCAAGCATAATGCACCGTACAAGTTTTTACTGGTCATTATTGATATTTTTTTACGCAAACTTTTTGTAAAGCCATTGAAAAGTAAGCATGGAAGTGAAATTGCAAAACAATTGGAGCAAGTGTTTTCTGAACATACATTTAAAAAGACTCACATAGATAGAGGAAAGCAATTTTTGAATCCAAGTGTGAAAAAGACTCTTGAAAAGTATCAAATTGAACTCTATCATACCCATAGTCATCTGAAAGCTACAATAGTTGAAAGAAGCATACGTACACTTTGTTCTCATCTAAGTGCATTTTGTACTCATTTTAATACATTTTCTTTTATACCAAGACTTGACTTAACTGTTTCTCAGTATAATAATTCACCGCATCAAGTGAACTTGCAAAATGCACCTTATATTTCTGATTTTATTTATGGAAAAAATGAAAGCAAGCAGAAAAAGCTTAGGAATCAATTACAAGTTGGACAAAGTGTTGGAATTTTACGTGGTAAAGGAATCTTTGAGAAAGGATAGTTTAATTTTAGCAAAGAAATTTTTCGAATTGCTAGCGTTCAATCCGCAGATCCAGTCACATTTAAATTAGTGGATTTGTCAGATGAGCCTGTTCTTGGATGTTTTTATCAGAGTGAACTACAAAAAGTTCAAGAGCCCGATGAATACGTTCTAGATAAAGTACTTAAACGGCGAACATATCGTGGAGTTAAACAGTTGCTTGTCAGTTGGCTAGGATACCCCACCTCTTTCATCACTTGGATAAACGCAGATCAAGCTAGAAATGTCGATTGAATCCTTCTTTGTTTCATTTACTTCGGACGTCCCACACCCTGTTTACGATCAAACAAACAAGATTGCAGATTTCCTGACAAAACCTAACCCCCCGATTGTGCTTCAAGGATCAGGATGGAAAATGGCCTTAGTATCCTTCCATTTAAGCAGCTCTTTCGATTCTTTGAGACAAGATCAAGACTATTTTTTCCAATTTTTTCGATTTGTTGGTAATAGCAAAGATCCAAGCAAACGTCTAGGCACTAAAATAACGCTTCCAAAGAATAAGCGGTACAATACAATTCCGGAAATTATTAGAGACATGAATAATTTGGTTTATACCTCTTGACATTCATATTGCGTAATTTGACGGGGATTTTCCCATTCCCGTTGGCCAGAAAGGTCCTTCAGTTCCGCAAGCCCTTGCTAGCAAAAGAGGAATTTTACAGATACAGTTCGAACAAGGATTGCAATGTTTCAAATGGTCAGTCTTGGCAGCGGGACATCAAGTTTTAAAAGACAATTCTAGTCAGTCTAATTTACTAGAGTTAAATAGGAATGGGCTAGAAGGAAGTCAAGAAGAACCCGGTATTTTTCCAACCGTTACATTCAACCGTTTTGAAGGAAAATGGCCAATCAAAATCAACGATATCTCAAAATGGGAGCAAGAAAACGCCTCAGCCTCAGTAGGGATATTCGTATTACATTATAATGAGCTAGAGAAAGCCATTTGTCCAATTCGTGCTCCATCTAATTCTAATGTAAAATATTATCCCTATTTACTGTACGGAGAGTCGGATGATGCAGACTACGCTCATTTTCGGCCTATCTTAAATCTAAGCCGTTTACTATCTTCAGGAAAAACAGCACGATTCTTTTGCCCATTTTGCCTGTCACCATCAAGGACTGAGGATAAATTAAAATACCATATCGAAGCCTGCTCTCCTCACGGTCCGCAAACAGTATCTATGCCAAAGGGCGAAAAAGCAATAATCGAATTTAAGGATTTCTATAATAAAATGCCCTTTCAATATAGAATTTTCACAGATTTCGAATCAATCATCAAAAAAGTTGACGAACCTATTCGAAAAAGAATAATTTTAGAGCACCGGCCAGCAGCGTACGCACATGGCGTCGTCAAATACGCTAAAAAACTTGAGCAATACGGAGAAACCTATGGAAAAACTTGCCATTTTGACGGCATGATATTACTCACTCCAGACGCACAAAACTGCTTAGACGAGATATATGATACTTGTGACGAGATGATAATTACCGAAAAAGATAGTCATAAATTTCAAGAGATTAATTGTGGTATATGTGAAAAACCCCTGATCGAAAAACCGAAAAAAGTAGGAGATAGAACAGTCAGACACCACTGCCATTATATTAAAGGACCGAATTTTGAATGTTTGGCTCACTCGACATTTAACACCGTTTTAACACATAAGCGGTATATTCCGGTTGGGTTCCATAATTTAAGTTATGTCATAAAACATGTTTTGGAAGCCCTTTCACAAACTGAAGGTTTTAATCTACAGTACGAACCATTGGCTAAACCAAGCGAAACATTTCTCACCTTAAAAATTAGCTGGTCCCGGAGCCATGAAAATAACCAAGAACACCGCTATTCAATTCTCTTCTTTGACACTTTTGCATCCTGCCAAAATCCTTGGAAAATTTGATTGCTGTACAAAAGGCTGAAGATCCACAGTCTTTCCAAATCCTACGACAGAAATTGTCAAATGATCATCAATAAAATCTACTTGCGCAAAAGGGCGTTTTCCCGTATAGTTATATGAATGAATTTACACGGTTTGAAGAACCAAGTTTACTATCTCAAGCATCTTTTTAATGATGATTTCAACCAAAAGGATATAAGTACAGAAGAATACGCTCTTGCGCAAGAAGTTTGGGATGTCTTCGAGTGCAAAAATTTGTGGCATTATTGCGGAGTTTATCTTGCATCAGACGTGTTAACTCTAGCCGATGTTTTTATGACCTTTGTTGAAGATGTACTAGATTTTTATAGTTTAGACCCAAATGCATTTTTTCAACACCATCTTTAGCATACCAACTGATGCTGAAATTTGCAGCTCCACATAAAATCCACTTAATTGAAGATTTATAAAATTCATCTTAAGATTGAAAAAACTATATATGGTGGTCTGGTATCCCATAATGATCGGTACATTCAATGTGACCCTACTCATCCTGATAATCCGAGCTACGGTTTGTGTTTCGATTATAATGGACTCTATGCAAACTGCATGTCAAATTATAAAATGCCCACTGGTGACTATAAAATTTTAGAATCTATGGATTACCCCGACTTTTCTACTATAGAACAGAAAAGAGAGTATGGCTATTTTGTGATAATTAGCGGAGAAATTCCACGAGAGTTCCACGACTATTATCAAATGATGCCACACCCTATTTCCAGGCAGAAAATCTGCTTTGAAGATTTGTCCCCATACAACCAAAAACACATAAAGGAAGACAAGATTCCATGGACGTCAACAAATAAATTGCTTGCATCTTTTGGCTACAAGAAGGAAATTACCCTACACCATACATACTTGAAATTCATACTCAATCATCATTTTCGTCCAGATAAGATCCATAGTGATCTTGTCTAGAAAATTATGGCTGAGACGTTTTGGGACAATCTAGTTCCATATTATGGTGGGCCTCTTTCTGGTAGAATTTATTTAGCTTATTCTGATACTGACTCAGTCTTTATTAAGATATTTACAAAGGATTTAGTCGGCGATTTGACATCCCCAACCCTCCTACCCATCATGGACTTTTCCAATTGGGACCCCAACAAATATCCCCATCTGGTAAAAGCCAGAAGAAGAATGATTTTGGAAGGCTTAAAAACGAACTAGAAAGCGATACGTTCATAGAATTAATCGCCACTTCGCCTAAATGCTACTCTGTTCTAACGCAGAATGAGAAATTAAAGAAGGCTGCCAAAGGAACATCAAAACATCTGATGAAGAAATATCTAACGGCGGAAAGATTTAAAGAAGCTGTTTTTGAAGGAAGGGTCATTAGAACTACAACAAACGCCATAAGATCTCTCAAGTTGAAATTATATACAATGGAAGTTGTCCGTACTGCCATCTCTGGCGTTTCGGACAAAGTATATATTTTTGATGATAGGATCACTACCCTTCCTCTTGGACGCTACAAAATTGAAGAAATGAATTGATCTCAGATATGATTGAAAATTTCAAAAACAAATTTAGTATTGTATAGAAAGTGCTAGTGAAAACATGTATACTACAGTTAGTTTTGTGACTGTTTAGAAATCCTATGTCAGAATTTTATATTAATATATAAATGCAAGTGTAAAACATTTATGGACTATAACAATTGGAACATTTTAAATAGTCGAGTGTGTATTTCATGCAATTCTTTACCTGAGCTACAGATAAGGCTCTTAGAAAACGAAAGAGAATGTAAATGCAGCAAAACAAAAATTTTGGACGTTTTAAAGTTGGATGCAAAATTAGTAAGCTATAGTAGCCATAGTGGGATATATGACTTTGAAGATGCAATTAGAAACTGTTTACAGGACACAGTGTTATACAATATTGATAAAAAAGAAAGAAAACCTCAAGAAGTTAGAGCAATTAATCAAAAACGGAACAATTTTTTAATCCATTGTGTGAAGACCGCAAGAACTTTCTAAAGGACATTTACAACCAACACTTTTTTTTCTTCAGAAAGCTGAATATAGATAATCTATAAGAGGAGTGGATAATTTTGACAACTGACAGTTAAAAGAAGAAAAGCAATCAATGAACATGTTTAAAATTGAAACACCATTTCGGATGATTATTGCTGCCCCATCGATGTCGGGGGAAAGTGTTTTCATATCTAACTTAATTCAAGAAAACGAAAAAATATTTGAAAAGCCTCCAAGAGAAATTTACTATTGTCATTCAAGTAATGGTCTATATTAACCAATAATTTAGTAAAACAGTTTTCCCTTTCTCCTTCTATCTCCTTTCTTTTTTGTGTTTGTGCTGTTACATTTATGATTTCTCTTTTCATTATATATTTGTTTCAAAACCAAGCCTACCCATTACAACCCAGCGGACCGCTAGCATCACGACGGGACCCAGCCGCGGTAAGTCAGAATCCGGGCCCGTGCGCTGCGCCGGTAAATCAAAATCACGGTCCGGGCGTAGCGGAAACTTTTTCACCACAGGTGAGCACACAAGAGTATGAAGGTCTTTTTGAAAAGCCCCCTGTATCCTAGCGACAGTCTGCAGAATTATTGTATCATCACTTGCATCAACTGGATTGATTTGGAAATGAACGTTGATTTAACAATACAAAAATTCACGATAAGCTCTATAATGCAACAGATTTATGAACGGACCTGATTTCGACTAGAAAGTCACGACATGCTATTGATTAAAACATTTTAGCTGACAGCAATATCCCCCTCAGTCTAATCAGAAATAAAGGCATTTTAAAACAATAACAGACATTTAAAAAGATTCACATAGATAGAGGAAAGCAATTTTTGAATCCAAGTGTGAAAAAACTCTTGAAAAGTATCAAATTGAACTCTATCATAAGCATAGTCATCTGAAAGCTACAATAGTTGAAAGAAGCATACGTACACTTTGTTCTCAGCTAAGTGCATTTTGTACTCATTTTAATACATTTTCATTTGTAACAAGACTTGACTTAACTGTTTCTCAGCATAATAATTAACCGAATCGTAGCCTTGAAAATTTAGCACCGAATCAAGTGAACTTGCAAAATACACCTCATATTTCTGATATTATGTATGGGAAAAATGAAAGCAAGCAGAAAAAGCTTAGGAATCAATTACAAGTTGGACAAAGTGTTAGAATTTACGTGGTAAAGGAGTCTTTGAGAAAGGACAGTTTAATTTTAGCAAAGAAATTTTTCGAATTGCTAGCGTTCAATCCACAGATCCAGTCACATTTAAATTAGTGGATTTGTCAGATGAGCCTGTTCTTGGATGTTTTTATCAGAGTGAACTACAAAAAGTTCAAGAGCCAGGTGAATACGTTATAGATCAAGTACTTAAACGGCGAACATATCGTGGAGTTAAACAGTTGCTTGTCAGTTGGCTAGGATACCCCACCTCTTTCACCACTTGGATAAACGCAGATCAAGCTAGAAATGTCGGTTGAATCCTTCTATGTTTCATTTAGTTCGGCCGTACCAGACCCTGTTTACGATCAAACAAACAAGATTGCAGATTTCCTGACAAAGATTAACCCCCCGATTGTGCTTCAAGGATCAGGATGGAAAATAGCTTTAGTATCCTTCCATTTAAGCAACTCTTTTGATTCCTTGAGACAAGATCAAGACTATTTTTTCAATTTTTTTCGACTTGTTGGTGATAGCAAAGATCCAAGCAAACGTCTAGGCACTAAAATAACGCTTCCAAAGAATAAGCGGTACAATAAAATTCCAAAAATTATCAGAGACATGAATAATTTGGTTTATACCGGCAAAGACTCGGTTAATTTTCACTACAATAAACTATACGATCGAGTCTATATACAGGGACTAAAAGTCGGCGAATCCTGCTTTCTTAGTGATGGTTTGCGAGAAGTTCTTGGATACAAAGAAAACATTATTGAGCCAGAACCGGATAATAATTCTCACCAGACTTATGGCATCGAAGGACCATTAGTCCCAGGACTTTACTATCAGTGTAATTCAATCTTTGTGTACACGGACATTGTTCAAAGTTCACGTATTGGAAATGCATCTGCTCCCATCCTAAGAATTCTCCAAGGAAAAACGACAAACGAGGAAGTGATAAGCTATTCATTCCAGCCACTTATTTATTTAGATATAAGTAGACAAAACACTGAAATTGTTCATTCTAGTTTTAGAACTGAAAAGAATAACACCATACCCATTAATAGAGGACTAATCTCGCTTACAGTCGAATTTAGAAAAGATGAATAGCCGTAGACAATTTGTTTGTCCCTCAGTAGACTGTTTTGTGAAAACAATACAAAATGGAGGTAGAATGGATTACTATCAACGAAAAGCTTCACCTATGGTTGGATATGGTGCCTTTGGCCAATGTTTTGGGAAAATGATGCGATTTGCCATACCTCTTAAGAAGATTTGTTGTTCCTGCGGCGTCTGATGTTGTTGGTAATACAATCACTGACTTTGAAAAAGGACAAGATTTTGGTTCATCCTTGAAAGAAAATATTCGAAATAAAGTACGTGATATTATGGAAAGTATGAAACAACGTGGAAGTGGTATAAGTAGACCACGCAAACGAAAATTGATCAGTTTGCATCGATCTAAGGTGAAAGCAAGACCTCTCCGGAAAATTAAGCGCTCAAAAGCAGATTTTTTTTGGCGAAAAATGAGTTTCCTTCCAACCGAATACAGTGTGCTCTCAGTTAGTCAAGCCATCAGCTATTTTCAAAGCCCAAATGCTGATGTATCGGTCAAGTCTGCATATTTTGATCCAATCTACCCAGTAGTCCCTTTATCGAATGGTTCACCTATTCACTTTCGCTTTGCAAGCAACAAAAACTATTATTCTGACATGCAAAACAGTATTTTAGAGTTAAAAGTCAAAGTTTTTAAATCAGACGGAAATCCTGTAGCAGATAGCGACAAAGTTTCATACGATGATGGGGGCATTATGAATACTTTATTCCCAAACATTCAAGTATTTGTTAATGACACGCTTGTATAGAGTGGTAATTCGTCAAGTGCCTACACTTCATTCGCATCGTATACATTATTAACGCCAAACAGTACAAAAAAATCGCGTGGATCAAACTATGGTTTCTACACAAAAGAAGATGGTACTTTGGATGCTAAATTGGCCGTACTCGCCACTGAAACTTTACACCCTGCTGCGCAACCATCGCACGATTTCTTCCAATTAAATCAGTTTATACCACCTGGATTAAAAATTGACATAAAGTTTTTCCCATCATTGCCTAGATTCGTTTTTCGAAAACTCGAAAAAGCCGCTCCTGATGTTACACTTACAATAAGTGAAGCAGTTTTACATATCCGAAAAGTAAACATTGTATCCTCGCTAGCATTGGCAGTAGAAAAGGTCAAAGCAAGCGGAAGTAATCTGAAAATTATTATTCCAAAACTGCTGCCTACAGCAAGAATTATTCCACCTGGAAGTCTCTCTTTTGCTGAAAGTTCATTGACGACATATGGACATCAGCCTTCAAAAGTTATTCTTGGCCTTGTAAAAACGTCAAATCAGCTAGGAAGCTACGAATCCAGCCCGTTTAAATATGAGCTTTTTCATTTATATTCTCTGCATCGTAAAGTGAATGGACAGCCAATTTATTCACTAAGCTTTTCTGATCAGAGTTACAGACTTCTTTACGAAATGGACTATCATATGATAAATGGATACGTGATTCTTCCCTTATATGCTTGGATATTTCTGGAACTCCAGATCTATCTCTTATTAAAGACGGAACACTTCGATTAGACCTCACTTTTTCACAAGCTACAGATGCGTCTTTTAGCCTTATAATTATTGGATTTCAAGAGACTTTTTTTGGAAATTGACAATCCAGGAGCAGTATTTCTCCTGATTGCACCATGAATACGGATTAAGTGCTAGCTGTTTTAAAAAAGGACATTGTTGCTAAACAATACGAAAATTTCTGCTTACCTTCCGACTTTCTTGATCGTCCTGCAATTACCAGTTTCCCGACAATCATTGTGGTAAATACTAGTCCATCTAGGGTGCTTTTTGGCCATTGGGTTGGTTTACTAGTGATGACCCGGAAGACGATTGAGGTTTTTGACACCCAAGGAAGAAATTATTCTGAATGGAAAAATATTGGAGAATTTGTACACAGATTTGAAATAGTGACTCAGAATCGAAGAAAAATTCAAAATACAATGACTATGGCTTGTGGATTTCATGTTTTAGTGTTTATTCTTTTACGCTTACGTCGTTATTCATTTCAAAGTATTGTTAATATTTTTACACCTTATTCGTTGTGGACGGATTTTTTAAGTGAGAATATTATTGTGAAATTCTTTAATGTTGATTTTAAAGCATTGTCTCCGTTCTGTATTGGTATTGATAAGCATTGTGAACAAGTATCACTTTCTTATTAAATTTTTGTATCTATCAGCTTTGTTCGATAAAAATTATAAACTCAAAAATGTGTTTACAGAAAGTTAGACATTTGAGACAACAAAGTATAAACATAAGTGGTTTAAAACTGGACCTTTTACGTACTTTTCCGGTGGAGGCTCGAACCAAAGTCCTGTATGAAAAAGTTGGAAATGCCAGTCCAGTGTAGAAAATATAGTCCAAGCTGTATCTAGCCTAGGTAGATTTCTCTATTCAGACTTTGCAAGACTTTAACTACAGGTACTAGTTGAAGTACAGTATAATTTTCTAAAACCTACCTATGCTAGAAAACATAATGTAAAAAAAAACTTACCTCTTTTAACTGCAATCTATCCATAGGTGTGTGTTTTTATTCACAGTCTAATCTAAAATTGTTGCAAATCCATACTTCACAATAAACCCAACGTATGAACAACGTTTTGGTCCCAAGCTTTTGACCGCTAGCTTTGTTGAAACAAACGTATGAACAAAAATTAAGCATTGCCCAGATCGACTGCTATCTGCGTAGAATTTAGTTTATTTTAAATTGTATCGGGTCACACGTAATTTTTCCATGTCTTTAATTAGGAATGCGCGAATAAGAAATAAAAATTAAGAGTAATGTTGGGTGGGGGGAAAGGGGTAGAGAATCGAGGATCATTTAGTAAAGGCTTAATTATACCTCCTAGATACTTATGCCATATTGGAAGCTAGGAAAAACCTAGACCTACTCTTAGAAATATTTTTTCTAGCCTAGACTATATTGTGTAAAACCGCCAGAATCGAATATACTTACCTTTGCGACATCGCAATTTTGTGTCACTTGCTTCTGAAAGACAGTTGATTGGAGGATTGGGGTGGGGGATTTTCTTGAAAAGCATATCCTGGTCGTGTGAATTGTTACGACCTATACTACTTCAAAAAGTAAAGGCCGTAACAGTTCATACGACCAGGATAGGCTTTTCAAGCCCCACCCCTATCCTCCAATCAACTGTCTTCCAGATGCAGGTGATGCAACATTGCGATGTCGCAAAGTTAGGTATTTACGAACCTGGTGGTTATTACACACTATAGTCTAGGCTAGTAAATTTATGAATTTTAATTCTTTCAAAAATATTTCTAAGAGTAGGTCTAGGTTTTTCCTAGCTTCCAATATGGCATAAGTAATTAAGAGTAAGAAGTAGACATACAATAATTTATTGTACACAATAAAAATACACAAATTAAATAAAGTATATACATAAATATAGTTTTCTTGCGAAAAATTCAGGAATGCTGGAGGAGAACCCTGTAAAGAAAAAGAATATTAATGATTCGTACAAATGCAAATGAAATTAAGAGAGGTATTGCGGAAAAAAGGGGTTACCTTCTATTTGGCAATCTTGGTAACTACATTCCGATGGTCGGTAAACAAAGGTGTTATTGAAAACAGGGTTAGACATGTTTTGCAATTGTTAAAATTTCAGCATTCCAATAGGTCATTGGATTTTCCAATCAAATTGTGAAAAGGGGGGATTTCCCAATATTGCACAAATTTCACAAAATTGCATAATCTTGAGCAAAAGCTATAAAAGGCGAGGGTTAAAGATTATAGCATCAGTTACAGTTTTGCTAACGATAAGAAAGTGTTCAGTGATTTATTATGGAATGTGAAAATTTAGACAGTGGAAGTAGTCAGGGTTCTGCATTTTCATAACCAAAAAAGATAAGAGTTTCACTTAATGGTAACGACACACAAAACAGTGTTGACTCGCTAGTCCAAAATTTTTTCGATTCTAACGAAGATGATCTCTACTTACAAGTAGATTTAGATAAACCGGGGTCCTTCTAATCAGTTTGGAGGGGCTTAATTTTAATTGAATGGTAGCGACACACAAACCAGTGTTGACTCGCTAGTCTAAAATTTTTTAGATGATAACGACGATGACCTCTTCTTACAAGTAGATTTAGATCAACCGAGTCCTTCTAATCAGTTAGGAGGAGCTCAATTAGAATTGAAAGATCATGCCTTTCACAATTACTTAAGATCGTATAGCTTTAAATCCAATGTCGCCTTTAAGACCCAAAGATCTGGCGAACTAGTCAATTTTTTGCGCCAAACTATTGGTGGAGTAATACGGCAAATTCAAGAAGAAGAACGTAGTAACGTAAGAGCTCAACTGGCAGTTAATGCAATTTTTAGCCGGGAAGATGAAGAGGATAGGACTGTCCCTTTGCTTTTGTACATGGAACGTTTTTATAGAGGTGGGGATATAGATATAGAAATTGACAAATGCATCACAAAAATCAATGAATCGACGGGTAAGTATGCAGAAAATGGGAGTGGATATTCACTTACAGGAATCCAGAGTCTCGACATTCATATTGCGAAATTTGACGGGGATTTTCCCATTCCCGTCAGCCAGAAAGGTCCTTCAGTTCCGCAAGCCCTTGCTAGCAAAAGAAGAATTTTACAGATACAGTTCGAACAAGGATTGCAATGTTTCAAATGGTCAGTCTTGGCACCGGGACATCAAGTTTTAAAAAACAATTCTAGTCAGTCTAATTTACTAGAGTTAAATAGGAATGGGCTAGAAGGAAGTCATGGAGAACCCGGTATTTGTCCAACCGTTACATTCAACTGTTTTGAGGGAAAATGGCCAATCAAATTTAACGATATCTCAAAATGGGAGAAAGAAAACACCTCAGCCTCAGTAGGGATATACGTATTACATTATAATGAACTAGAGAAAGCAATTTGTCCAATTCGTGCTCCATATAATTCTAATGTAAAATATTAGGCCTATTTACTGTACGAAGAGTCGGATGATGCAGACTACGCTCATTTTCGGCCCATCTTAAATCTAAGCCGTTTACTATCTCCAGGAAAAACAGCGCGATTCTTTTGCCCATTTTGCCTGTCACCATCAAAGAGACTGAGGATAAATTAAAACACCATATCGAAGCCTGCTCTCCTCACGGTCTACAAACAGTATCTATTCCAAAGGGCGAAAAAGCAATAATCGAATTTAAGGATTTGTATAATAAAATGCCCTTTCAATATAGAATTTTTGCAGATTTCGAGTCAATCATCAAAAAAGTTGATGAACCTATTCGAAAAGGAATAATTTCAGTGCACCGGCCAGCAGCGTAAGCACATGCCGTCGTCAAATACGCTAAAAAACTTGAGCAATACCGAGATACCTATGGACCAACTTGCCATATTGACGGCACGATATTACTCATTCAAGACGCACAAAACTGCTTAGACGAAATATATGATACTTGTCACGAGATGATAATTGCCGAAGAAGATAGTCATAAGTTTCAAGAGACTAATTGTGGTATATGTGAAAAACCCCTGATCGAAAAACCGAAAAAAGTAGGAGATAGAACAGTCAGACACCACTGCCATTATATTAAAGGACCGAATTTTGAATGTTTGGCTCACTCGACATTTAACACCGTTTTAACACATAAGCGGTATATTCCGGTTGGGTTCCATAATTTAAGTTATGTCATAAAACATGTTTTGGAAGCCTTTTCACAAATTGAAGGTTCTAATCTACAGTACGAACCATTGGCTAAACCAAGCGAAAAATTTCTCACCTTAAAAATTAGCTGCTCCCGGAGCCATGAAAATAACCAAGAACACCGCTATTCAATTCTCTTCTTTGACACTTTTGCATTCCTGCCAAAATCCTTGGAAAATTTGATTGCTGTACAAAAGGCTGAAGATCCACAGTCTTTCCAAATCCTATGATAGAAATTTTAAAATGATAATCAATACAATCTACTTGCGCAAAAGGTTTTCTCGTATTGTTATATGAATGAATTTACACGGTTTTTTCTCGTATTGTTATATGAATGAATTTACACGGTTTTAAGAACCAAGTTTACTATCCCAAGCATCTTTTTATGATGATCTCAACCAAAAGGATATAAGTACAGAAGAATACGCTCTTGCGCAAGAAGTTTGGGATGTCTTCGAGTGCAAAAATTTGTGGCATTATTGCGGAGTTTATCTTGCATCAGACGTGTTAACTCTAGCCGATGTTTTTATGATCTTTGTTGAAGATGTACTAGATATTTATATAGTATAGACCCAAATGCATATTTTTCAAGACCATCTTTAGCATACCAACTAATGCTGAAATTTGCAGCTCCACATAAAATCCACTTAATTGAAGATTTATAAAATTCATCTTAAGATTGAAAAAGCTATATATGGTGGTCTGGTATTCCATAATGATCGGTACATTCAATGTGACCCTACTCATCCTGATTCTCCGAGCTACGGTTTGTGTTTAGATTATAATGGACTCTATGCAAACTGCATGTCAAATTATAAAATTCCCACTGGTGACTATAAAATTTTAGAATCTCAGGATTACCCCGACTTTTCTACTATAGAACAGAATGGAGAGTATGGCTATTTTGTGAAAGTTAGCGGAGAAATTCCACGAGAGTTCCACGACTATTATCAAATGATGCCACACCCTATTTCCAGGCAGAAAATCTGCTTTGAAGATTTGTCCCCATACAACCAAAAACGCATAAAGGAAGACAAGATTCCATGGACGTCAACAAATAAATTGCATGCATCTTTTGGCTACAAAAAGGAAATTACCCTACACCATACATACTTGAAATTCATAGTCAATCATCATTTTCGTCTAGATAAGATCCATAGTGTAATTCAATTCAAACAGGAATTTTTTTTAACCGTACATTGACCATTTTATGGAAAGAAGATCACAAACAAAATCTAAAACAAAAAGTGAGCTCTATAAGCTATTTAACAACATTTTTTTTAGGAAATTTGTAGAACAAGTACGAAAAAGGACGTCGTGTGTATTTACAACAGATCTGAAAACTACAAGACGTCTGGTTGGAGACTGTAATATATCTTCTTTCTCAATAGTTAATGAGAATCTTGCGCTGATATCTTGAAAAAAGAGACACGCCCTCCTGAACAAAAATATTGCAGCTGGTGCAGCCATCCTGTCAATATCCAAGAAAATTATGGCTTAGACGTTTTGTGACAATCTAGTTCCATATTATGGTGGGACTTTTTCTGGTAGAATTTATTTAGCTTATTCTGATACTGACTCAGTCTTTATTAAGATATTTACAAAGGATTTAGTCGGCGATTTGACACCCCCAACCCTCCGACCCATCATGGACTTTTCCAATTGGGACCCCATCAAATATTCCCATCTAGTAAAAAGCCAGAAGAAGAATGATTTTGGCAGGCTTAAAAACGAACTAGAAAGCGATACGTTCATGGAATTAATCGCCACTTCGCCTACATACTATTGTGTTGTAACGCAGAGCGAGAAATTAAAGAAGGCTGCCAAAGGAACATCAAAACATCTGGTGAAGAAATATCTAACGGCGGAAAGTTTTAAAGAAGCTGTTTTTGAAGGAAGGGTCATTAGAACTACAATAAAGGCCATAAGATCTCTCAAGTTGAAATTATATACAATAGAAGTTGTCCGCACTGCCATCTCTGGCGTTTCGGACAAAGTGTATATTTTGGATGATAGGATCACTACCCTTCCTCTTGGACATTACAAAATTGAAGAAATGAATTCATCTCAGATATGATTGAAAATTTCAAAAACAAATTTAGTATTGTATAGAAAGTGCTAGTGAAAACATGTATACTACAGTTAGTTTTCTTTGTGACTGTTTTTTTTTCAAGTTCTATTTATTTTCATAAAATAACAATAACAAAAACAATATCCCAAAGGGCTCAATGGCCCGTTATTTGGGAAACGGCATACAATAAATAAAGAATCATAAAAACTTGTCATAAACATACTAAACAACATCTAAATATAAATATGTAAGGAAAAGAAATCAACTCACCGGCAGTCCCCACGAAACAGCGACCCTCACACCACCCGATAATAAAATACAAATTAAAATTCTCGCGTCATCGAGGATACAACACCAACAAAAAAACAACCCAAAAAAGGAAAAAAAATAATAAATAAACCATAAGAAACATTTAATAAGAAAATCCTATGTAAGAATTTTATAGTAATATATAAATGCAAGTGTAAAACATTTATGGACTATAACAATTGGAACATTTTAAATAGTCGAGTGTGTATTTCATGCAATTCTTTACCTGAGCTACAGATAAGGCTCTTAGAAAACGAAAGAGATTGTAAATGCAGTAAAACAACAATTTTGGACGTTTTAACGTTGGAAGCAAAATTAGCAGGATATAATAGCCATAGTGGGATGTGTGACTTTGAAGATGCAATTAGTAACTGTTTACAGGACACAGTGTTATACAATAATGATAAAAAAGAAACACAACCTCAAGAAGTTAGAGCAATTAATCAAAACGGAACAATTTTTTAATCCACTGTTATGAAGACTGAAAGAACTTTCTAAACGACATTTACAACCAACACTTTTTTTTCTTCAGAGAACTGGACATAGATAGTTTATAAGAGAAGTGGATAATGTTGACAAGTGACAGTTAAAAGAAGAAAAGCAATCAGTAAACATGTTTAAAATTGAAACACCATTTCGGATGATTATTGCTGGCCCATCGATGTCGGGGAAAAGTGTTTTCATATCTAAATTAATTCAAGAAAACGAAAAAAGAATTGAAAAGCCTCCAAGAGAAATTTACTATTGTAATTCAAGTGCTGGTCTATATTAATCACTTATTTAGGAAAACACTTTTCCCTTTCTCCTTCTATCTCCTTTCTTTTTTTTGTGTTTGTGCTGTTACTTTGATGATTTCTCTTTTCATTATATATTTGTATTATTTCGACAAGCGCGAGATCAATCCTCTATTACAACTTTAGGGAAACAAATGTTCCCAGGAAACGCTCGCTATTTATTGGACAGCTATAAAATGGCAACCGATAAACCTTTTGGATACTTATTTATAAATTTGAATAGCAAGGATAGAAATCTTACGCTAACAAGTAACATTTTCGAAAAAGAATCAACAATATATCTACCACACCCACACGCATTGAAAAAGTGACACTAGTCTTGAAGATAGAACGACTGAAGCAACTTCATCCTTTTGTAGATATTTTAGCTAAAGCTAAACCCAAGCTAAGACATGCTTTATTAAAAAATTTGGACAAGGATATTGTGAAAGCATTTTCACAACTTTGTTTAAATATCACCAATTCAAATATTTCGATGCCATTATGTAAAAAGAAACGGTGCAGTCAACATCGTAAAATTATCCATGATTTATCAGGTAAAAAGAAGAATATTAAACAGAAGCGCCGGAAATAGTGCATCAAGGAAGTGGCTTTTTTGGTGTATTATTACCAATTATTGGAAGTTTAATTGGATCTCTACTTACCAGAAATGGCAGCAGTTCGACCGTACAAGCTCATTCCAATGGAGACAGCTATTCAGCCAAGGCAGCGCTTTGAATATGAGATGGCTGATTTCTTGAATAGCGATTCCATATCTGATTCTGAAAAACTACTTTTATTTCAATCTGCAATCTCTCGCCTTCAAAAGTATCGAAGTGATATGACAAAACCAATTAAAGTGGATGTTGTTTCAAAACCTAGCCAACCCTCAGAATTACAACCCAGCAGACCGCTAGCATCACGACGGGACCCAACCGTGGTAAGTCAGAATCCGGGCTCGTAAGCTGCGCCGGTAAATCAAAATCACGGTCCGGGGGTTGCGGAACCTTTTTCACCACTGGCGAGCACACAAGAGTATGAAGGTCTTTTTGAGAAGCTCCCTGTATCCTACCGACAGTCTGCAGAATTATTATATCATCACTTGCATCAACTGGATGGATTTGAAAATGAACGTGGATTTAACAATATAAAAATTCACGATAAGCTCTATAATGCAACAGATTTATGAACGGACCTGATTTCGAATAGGAAGTCACGATATACTATTGATTGAAACATTTTGGCTGACAGCAATATCCCCCTCAGTCTAGTCAGAAATAAAGGTATTTTAAAAGACGTGCAAAATTTAAGAAGAATCAGCTCAAAACAAGTCACTGAAAGTGACGGATCTTTCTCAAGTGTCAACGAGTCACCAAGCCAGTCACCAATCAAATCGGGACGACGATTCAAGACCGGTACTTTTAGAAGTCATTATCTACGACCATCAACAAGCCCAAAACAGATTTCTTTACTAAGGAAATGGCAAAAAATTTAAAGCAAGTTTGTGAAAAAGTTTGGATCTCTACTTACCGGAAATGGCAGCAGTTTGACCGTAAAAGCTCATTCCACTGGAAACAGCTATTTAGCTAAGGCAGTGCTTTGAATATGAGACGGCTGATTTCTTGAATAGCGATTCCATATCTGATTCTGAAGACTACTTTTATTTCAATCTGCAATGTCTCGCCTTCAAAAGTATCGAAGTGATATGACAAAACCAATTAAAGTGGATGTTTCTTCAAAACCTAGCCTAGTTTTTGAAAATATTGGCAAGTTTTGCGCTCTTCCCTCTCCAAGCCGTCTTGCATTGGCTGCAAATACATCTCAACAAGAAGCTCAAAATTTTTTGGAGAAGCAAGAGTCCTATACTTTGCAAAGGAGATATCTTAGACCGAAACATTTTAGAAGAACTATAGCCCTCTACTTCTTTGAGAATGCTCAAGCAGATTTAATGAGTTTGGATGGGTCTTATGCCAAGCATAATGCACCATACAAGTTTTTACTGGTCATTATTGATATTTTGAAAAGTAAATTTGGAAGTAACCATTGAAAAGTAAGCATGGAAGTGAAATTGCAAAACAATTGGAGCAAGTGTTTTCTGAACATACATTTAAAAAGACTCACATAGATAGAGGAAAGCAATTTTTGAATCCAAGTGTGAAAAAGACTCTTGAAAAGTATCAAATTGAACTCTATCATACCCATAGTCATCTGAAAGCTACAATAGTTGAAAGAAGCATATGTACACTTTGTTCTCATCTAAGTGCATTTTGTACTCATTTTAATACATTTTCTTTTATACCAAGACTTGACTTAACTGTTTCTCAGTATAATAATTCACCGCATCAAGTGAACTTGCAAAATGCACCTTATATTTCTGATTTTATTTATGGAAAAAATGAAAGCAAGCAGAAAAAGCTTAGGAATCAATTACAAGTTGGACAAAGTGTTGGAATTTTACGTGGTAAACGAATCTTTGAGAAAGGATAGTTTAATTTTAGCAAAGAAATTTTTCGAATTGCTAGCGTTCAATCCACAGATCCAGTCACATTTAAATTAGTGGATTTGTCAGATGAGCCTGTTCTTGGATGTTTTTATCAGAGTGAACTACAAAAAGTTCAAGAGCCCGATGAATACGTTCTAGATAAAGTAATTAAACGGCGAACATATCGTGGAGTTAAACAGTTGCTTGTCAGTTGGCTAGGATACCCCACCTCTTTCATCACTTGGATAAACGCAGATCAAGCTAGAAATGTCGATTGAATCCTTCTATGTTTCATTTACTTCGGACGTCCCACACCCTGTTTACGATCAAACAAACAAGATTGCAGATTTCCTGACAAAACCTAACCCCCCGATTGTGCTTCAAGGATCAGGATGGAAAATGGCCTTAGTATCCTTCCATTTAAGCAGCTCTTTCGATTCTTTGAGACAAGATCAAGACTATTTTTTCCAATTTTTTCGATTTGTTGGTAATAGCAAAGATCCAAGCAAACGTCTAGGCACTAAAATAACGCTTCCAAAGAATAAGCGGTACAATACAATTCCGGAAATTATTAGAGACATGAATAATTTGGTTTATACCTCTTGACATTCATATTGCGTAATCTGACGGGGATTTTCCCATTCCCGTTGGCCAGAAAGGTCCTTCAGTTCCGCAAGGCCTTGCTAGCAAAAGAGGAATTTTACAGATACAGTTCGAACAAGGATTGCAATGTTTCAAATGGTCAGTCTTGGCAGCGGGACATCAAGTTTTAAAAGACAATTCTAGTCAGTCTAATTTACTAGAGTTAAATAGGAATGGGCTAGAAGGAAGTCAAGAAGAACCCGGTATTTTTCCAACCGTTACATTCAACCGTTTTGAGGGAAAATGGCCAATCAAAATCAACGATATCTCAAAATGGGAGCAAGAAAACGCCTCAGCCTCAGAAGGGATATGCGTATTACATTATAATGAGCTAGAGAAAGCCATTTGTCCAATTCGTGCTCCATCTAATTCTAATGTAAAATATTATCCCTATTTACTGTACGGAGAGTCGGATGATGCAGACTACGCTCATTTTCGGCCTATCTTAAATCTAAGCCGTTTACTATCTTCAGGAAAAACAGCACGATTCTTTTGCCCATTTTGCCTGTCACCATCAAGGACTGAGGATAAATTAAAACACCATATCGAAGCCTGCTCTCCTCACGGTCCGCAAACAGTATCTATGCCAAAGGGCGAAAAAGCAATAATCGAATTTAAGGATTTCTATAATAAAATGCCCTTTCAATATAGAATTTTCGCAGATTTCGAATCAATCATCAAAAAAGTTGACGAACCTATTCGAAAAAGAATAATTTTAGAGCACCGGCCAGCAGCGTACGCACATGGCGTCGTCAAATACGCTAAAAAACTTGAGCAATACGGAGAAACCTATGGACAAACTTGCCATTTTGACGGCATGATATTACTCACTCCAGACGCACAAAACTGCTTAGACGAAATATATGATACTTGTGACGAGATGATAATTACCGAAAAAGATAGTCATAAATTTCAAGAGATTAATTGTGGTATATGTGAAAAACCCCTGATCGAAAAACCGAAAAAAGTAGGAGATAGAACAGTCAGACACCACTGCCATTATATTAAAGGACCGAATTTTGAATGTTTGGCTCACTCGACATTTAACACCGTTTTAACACATAAGCGGTATATTCCGGTTGGGTTCCATAATTTAAGTTATGTCATAAAACATGTTTTGGAAGCCCTTTCACAAACTGAAGGTTTTAATCTACAGTACGAACCATTGGCTAAACCAAGCGAAACATTTCTCACCTTAAAAATTAGCTGGTCCCGGAGCCATGAAAATAACCAAGAACACCGCTATTCAATTCTCTTCTTTGACACTTTTGCATCCTGCCAAAATCCTTGGAAAATTTGATTGCTGTACAAAAGGCTGAAGATCCACAGTCTTTCCAAATCCTACGACAGAAATTTTCAAATGATCATCAATAAAATCTACTTGCGCAAAAGGGCGTTTTCCCGTATAGTTATATGAATGAATTTACACGGTTTGAAGAACCAAGTTTACTATCTCAAGCATCTTTTTAATGATGATTTCAACCAAAAGGATATAAGTACAGAAGAATACGCTCTTGCGCAAGAAGTTTGGGATGTCTTCGAGTGCAAAAATTTGTGGCATTATTGCGGAGTTTATCTTGCATCAGACGTGTTAACTCTAGCCGATGTTTTTATGACCTTTGTTGAAGATGTACTAGATTTTTATAGTTTAGACCCAAATGCATATTTTTCAACACCATCTTTAGCATACCAACTGATGCTGAAATTTGCAGCTCCACATAAAATCCACTTAATTGAAGATTTATAAAATTCATCTTAAGATTGAAAAAACTATATATGGTGGTCTGGTATCCCATAATGATCGGTACATTCAATGTGACCCTACTCATCCTGATAATCCGAGCTACGGTTTGTGTTTCGATTATAATGGACTCTATGCAAACTGCATGTCAAATTATAAAATGCCCACTGGTGACTATAAAATTTTAGAATCTATGGATTACCCCGACTTTTCTACTATAGAACAGAAAAGAGAGTATGGCTATTTTGTGATAGTTAGCGGAGAAATTCCACGAGAGTTCCACGACTATTATCAAATGATGCCACACCCTATTTCCAGGCAGAAAATCTGCTTTGAAGATTTGTCCCCATACAACCAAAAACACATAAAGGAAGACAAGATTCCATGGACGTCAACAAATAAATTGCTTGCATCTTTTGGCTACAAGAAGGAAATTACCCTACACCATACATACTTGAAATTCATACTCAATCATCATTTTCGTCTAGATAAGATCCATAGTGATCTTGTCTAGAAAATTATGGCTGAGACGTTTTGGGACAATCTAGTTCCATATTATGGTGGGCCTCTTTCTGGTAGAATTTATTTAGCTTATTCTGATACTGACTCAGTCTTTATTAAGATATTTACAAAGGATTTAGTCGGCGATTTGACATCCCCAACCCTCCTACCCATCATGGACTTTTCCAATTGGGACCCCAACAAATATCCCCATCTGGTAAAAGCCAGAAGAAGAATGATTTTGGAAGGCTTAAAAACGAACTAGAAAGATACGTTCATAGAATTAATCGCCACTTCGCCTAAATGCTACTCTGTTCTAACGCAGAACGAGAAATTAAAGAAGGCTGCCAAAGGAACATCAAAACATCTGATGAAGAAATATCTAACGGCGGAAAGATTTAAAGAAGCTGTTTTTGAAGGAAGGGTCATTAGAACTACAACAAACGCCATAAGATCTCTCAAGTTGAAATTATATACAATGGAAGTTGTCCGTACTGCCATCTCTGGCGTTTCGGACAAAGTATATATTTTTGATGATAGGATCACTACCCTTCCTCTTGGACGCTACAAAATTGAAGAAATGAATTGATCTCAGATATGATTGAAAATTTCAAAAACAAATTTAGTATTGTATAGAAAGTGCTAGTGAAAACATGTATACTACAGTTAGTTTTGTGACTGTTTAGAAATCCTATGTCAGAATTTTATAGTAATATATAAATGCAAGTGTAAAACATTTATGGACTATAACAATTGGAACATTTTAAATAGTCGAGTGTGTATTTCATGCAATTCTTTACCTGAGCTACAGATAAGGCTCTTAGAAAACGAAAGAGAATGTAAATGCAGCAAAACAAAAATTTTGGACGTTTTAAAGTTGGATGCAAAATTAGTAAGCTATAGTAGCCATAGTGGGATATATGACTTTGAAGATGCAATTAGAAACTGTTTACAGGACACAGTGTTATACAATATTGATAAAAAAGAAAGAAAACCTCAAGAAGTTAGAGCAATTAATCAAAAACGGAACAATTTTTTAATCCATTGTTGTGAAGACCGCAAGAACTTTCTAAAGGACATTTACAACCAACACTTTTTTTTCTTCAGAAAGCTGGATATAGATAATCTATAAGAGGAGTGGATAATTTTGACAACTGACAGTTAAAAGAAGAAAAGCAATCACTGAACATGTTTAAAATTGAAACACCATTTCGGATGATTATTGCTGCCCCATCGATGTCGGGGGAAAGTGTTTTCATATCTAACTTAATTCAAGAAAACGAAAAAATATTTGAAAAGCCTCCAAGAGAAATTTACTATTGTCATTCAAGTAATGGTCTATATTAACCAATAATTTAGTAAAACAGTTTTCCCTTTCTCCTTCTATCTCCTTTCTTCTTTTGTGTTTGTGCTGTTACATTTATGATTTCTCTTTTCATTATATATTTGTTTCAAAACCAAGCCTACCCATTACAACCCAGCGGACCGCTAGCATCACGACGGGACCCAGCCGCGGTAAGTCAGAATCCGGGCCCGTGCGCTGCGCCGGTAAATCAAAATCACGCTCCGGGCGTAGCGGAAACTTTTTCACCACAGGTGAGCACACAAGAGTATGAAGGTCTTTTTGAAAAGCCCCCTGTATCATAGCGACAGTCTGCAGAATTATTGTGTCATCACTTGCATCAACTGGATTGATTTGGAAATGAACGTTGATTTAACAATACAAAAATTCACGATAAGCTCTATAATGCAACAGATTTATGAACGGACCTGATTTCGACTAGAAAGTCACGACATGCTATTGATTAAAACATTTTAAACATTTTAGCTGACAGCAATATCCCCCTCAGTCTAATCAGAAATAAAGGCATTTTAAAACAATAACAGACATTTAAAAAGATTCACATAGATAGAGGAAAGCAATTTTTGAATCCAAGTGTGAAAAAACTCTTGAAAAGTATCAAATTGAACTCTATCATAAGCATAGTCATCTGAAAGCTACAATAGTTGAAAGAAGCATACGTACACTTTGTTCTCAGCTAAGTGCATTTTGTACTCATTTTAATACATTTTCATTTGTAACAAGACTTGACTTAACTGTTTCTCAGCATAATAATTAACCGAATCGTAGCCTTGAAAATTTAGCACCAAATCAAGTGAACTTGCAAAATACACCTCATATTTCTGATATTATGTATGGGAAAAATGAAAGCAAGCAGAAAAAGCTTAGGAATCAATTACAAGTTGGACAAAGTGTTAGAATTTACGTGGTAAAGGAGTCTTTGAGAAAGGACAGTTTAATTTTAGCAAAGAAATTTTTCGAATTGCTAGCGTTCAATCCACAGATCCAGTCACATTTAAATTAGTGGATTTGTCAGATGAGCCTGTTCTTGGATGTTTTTATCAGAGTGAACTACAAAAAGTTCAAGAGCCAGGTGAATACGTTATAGATCAAGTACTTAAACGGCGAACATATCGTGGAGTTAAACAGTTGCTTGTCAGTTGGCTAGGATACCCCACCTCTTTCACCACTTGGATAAACGCAGATCAAGCTAGAAATGTCGGTTGAATCCTTCTATGTTTCATTTAGTTCGGACGTACCAGACCCTGTTTACGATCAAACAAACAAGATTGCAGATTTCCTGACAAAGCTTAACCCCCCGATTGTGCTTCAAGGATCAGGATGGAAAATAGCTTTAGTATCCTTCCATTTAAGCAACTCTTTTGATTCCTTGAGACAAGATCAAGACTATTTTTTCAATTTTTTTCGACTTGTTGGTGATAGCAAAGATCCAAGCAAACGTCTAGGCACTAAAATAACGCTTCCAAAGAATAAGCGGTACAATACAATTCCGGAAATTATCAGAGACATGAATAATTTGGTTTATACCGGCAAAGACTCGGTTAATTTTCACTACAATAAACTATACGATCGAGTCTATATACAGGGACTAAAAGTCGGCGAATCCTGCTTTCTTAGTGATGGTTTGCGAGAAGTTCTTGGATACAAAGAAAACATTATTGAGCCAGAACCGGATAATAATTCTCACCAGACTTATGGCATCGAAGGACCATTAGTCCCAGGACTTTACTATCAGTGGAATTCAATCTTTGTGTACACGGACATTGTTCAAAGTTCACGTATTGGAAATGCATCTGCTCCCATCCTAAGAATTCTCCAAGGAAAAACGACAAACGAGGAAGTGATTAGCTATTCATTCCAGCCACTTATTTATTTAGATATAAGTAGACAAAACACTGAAATTGTTCATTCTAGTTTTAGAACTGAAAAGAATAACACCATACCCATTAATAGAGGACTAATCTCGCTTACAGTCGAATTTAGAAAAGATGAATAGCCGTAGACAATTTGTTTGTCCCTCAGTAGACTGTTTTGTGAAAACAATACAAAATGGAGGTAGAATGGATTACTATCAAGGAAAAGCTTCACCTATGGTTGGATATGGTGCCTTTGGCCAATGTTTTGGGAAAATGATGCGATTTGCCATACCTCTTAAGAAGATTTGTTGTTCCTGCGGCGTCTGATGTTGTTGGTAATACAATCACTGACTTTGAAAAAGGACAAGATTTTGGTTCATCCTTGAAAGAAAATATTCGAAATAAAGTACGTGATATTACGGAAAGTATGAAACAACGTGGAAGTGGTATAAGTAGACCACGCAAACGAAAATTGATCAGTTTGCATCGATCTAAGGTGAAAGCAAGACCTCTCCGGAAAATTAAGTGCTCAAAAGCAGATTTTTTTTGGCGAAAAATGAGTTTCCTTCCAACCGAATACAGTGTGCCCTCAGTTAGTCAAGCCATCAGCTATTTTCAAAGCCCAAATGCTGATGTATCGGTCAAGTCTGCATATTTTGATCCAATCTACCCAGTAGTCCCTTTATCGAATGGTTCACCTATTCACTTTCGCTTTGCAAGCAACAAAAACTATTATTCTGACATGCAAAACAGTATTTTAGAGTTAAAAGTCAAAGTTTTTAAATCAGACGGAAATCCTGTAGCAGATAGCGACAAAGTTTCATACGATGATGGGGGCATTATGAATACTTTATTCCCAAACATTCAAGTATTTGTTAATGACACGCTTGTATAGAGTGGTAATTCGTCAAGTGCCTACACTTCATTCGCATCGTATACATTATTAACGCCAAACAGTACAAAAAAATCGCGTGGATCAAACTATGGTTTCTACACAAAAGAAGATGGTACTTTGGATGCTAAATTGGCCGTACTCGCCACTGAAACTTTACACCCTGCTGCGCAACCATCGCACGATTTCTTCCAATTAAATCAGTTTATACCACCTGGATTAAAAATTGACATAAAGTTTTTCCCATCATTGCCTAGATTCGTTTTTCGAAAACTCGAAAAAGCCGCTCCTGATGTTACACTTACAATAAGTGAAGCAGTTTTACATATCCGAAAAGTAAACATTGTATCCTCGCTAGCATTGGCAGTAGAAAAGGTCAAAGCAAACGGAAGTAATCTGAAAGTTATTATTCCAAAACTGCTGCCTACAGCAAGAATTATTCCAACTGGAAGTCTCTCTTTTGCTGAAAGTTCATTGACGACATATGGACATCAGCCTTCAAAAGTTATTCTTGGCCTTGTAAAAACGTCAAATCAGCTAGGAAGCTACGAATCCAGCCCGTTTAAATATGAGCTTTTTCATTTATATTCTCTGCATCGTAAAGTGAATGGACAGCCAATTTATTCACTAAGCTTTTCTGATCAGAGTTACAGACTTCTTTACGAAATGGACTATCATATGATAAATGGATACGTGATTCTTCCCTTATATGCTTGGATATTTCTGGAACTCCAGATCTATCTCTTATTAAAGACGGAACACTTCGATTAGACCTCACTTTTTCACAATCTACAGATGCGTCTTTTAGCCTTATAATTATCGGATTTCAAGAGACTTTTTTTGGAAATTGACAATCCAGGAGCAGTATTTCTCCTGATTGCACCATGAATACGGATTAAGTGCTAGCTGGTTTAAAAAAGGACATTGTTGCTAAACAATACGAAAATTTCTGCTTACCTTCCGACTTTCTTGATCGTCCTGCAATTACCAGTTTCCCGACAATCATTGTGGTAAATACTAGTCCATCTAGGATGCTTTTTGGCCATTGGGTTGGTTTACTAGTGATGACCCGGAAGACGATTGAGGTTTTTGACACCCAAGGAAGAAATTATTCTGAATGGAAAAATATTGGAGAATTTGTACACAGATTTGAAATAGTGACTCAGAATCGAAGAAAAATTCAAAATACAATGACTATGGCTTGTGGATTTCATGTTTTAGTGTTTATTCTTTTACGCTTACGTCGTTATTCATTTCAAAGTATTGTTAATATTTTTACACCTTATTCGTTGTGGACGGATTTTTTAAGTGAGAATATTATTGTGAAATTCTTTAATGTTGATTTTAAAGCATTGTCTCCGTTCTGTATTGGTATTGATAAGCATTGTGAACAAGTATCACTTTCTTATTAAATTTTTGTATCTATCAGCTTTGTTCGATAAAAATTATAAACTCAAAAATGTGTTTGCAGAAAGTTAGACATTTGAGACAACAAAGTATAAACATAAGTGGTTTAAAACTGGACCTTTTACGTACTTTTCCGGTGGAGGCTCGAACCAAAGTCCTGTATGAAAAAGTTGGAAATGCCAGTCCAGTGTAGAAAATATAGTCCAAGCTGTATCTAGCCTAGGTAGATTTCTCTATTCAGACTTTGCAAGACTTTAACTACAGGTACTAGTTGAAGTACAGTATAATTTTCTATAACCTACCTATGCTAGAAAACATAATGTAAAAAAAACTTACCTCTTTTGAATGCAGTCTATCCATAGGTGTGTGTTCGTATTCACAGTCTAATCTAAAATTGTTGCAAATCCACATTTCACAATAAACCCAATGTATCAACAACGTTTTGGTCCCAAGCTTTTGACCGCTAGCTTTGTTGAAACAAACGTATGAACACCAATTAAGCATTGCCCGGATCGACCCCTATCTGCGTAGAATTTAGTTTAATTTAAAATTATATCGGGTCAAACGTAATTTTTCGATGTCTTTAATTAGGAATGCGCGAATAAGAAATAAAAATTAAGAGTAATGTTGGGTGGGGGGAAAGGGGTAGAGAATGGAGGATCATTTAGTATAGTCCTAATTATACCTCCTAGATACGTATGCCATATTGGAAGCTAGAAAAAACCTAGACCTACTCTTAGAAATATTTTTGAAAGAATTGAAATTCATAAATTTACTAGCCTAGACTATATTGTGTAATAGCCACCAGGTTCGTAAATAACTACCTTTGCGACATCGCAATGTTGCGTCACTTGCATCTGAAATACAGTTGATTGGAGGATTGGGATGGGGAGGGGGCGGGGCTTGAAAAGCCTATCGTGGTCGTGTGAACTGTTACGACCTATACTACTCACAATGGCTTCTTAAAATTTTTTTTTGGAAATTGATGGCTTGGAGTGGGTGGAAGGCCTCTTGTCCTCCAATAACTTTTTAATATTAAAAAGAGCAATAGACCTTTCCATTGCTAATTGAATAAGCCTTTTTTGGAGTTTCTCCGACAACAAGTGGTAATCTTAAAATTTCTATCAGATGTATTTCGAGAAAATCGAGGCTTGAGGGGTATCCCCCCGTCAATTCGTTTGAACCTTAAAAAGGGCACTGAAACTTCCGATTACCAATCAAATGAGCCCCCGACGAAGTTCATACAACCATGCCATCTTATAAAAAACCGTATTTGCCCCCGGAGGGTAACTTACAAACCCTGCCCTGAGGGCTATGGGGGGAGGGGGTCGTCATCCTCAATGACACAATTTCCAAATCTTTCAACCACGCTGAAAAAATTGCGGTATCCAAATTTAAATTGGGTGTTTCTGGGGAAATGGGAGGCTTGGGAGAGAGGTTAGTTTCCCTCTAATCACATTGATTATTTAAAAGGACGATAGCTTTTTTCAAATCGAATGAGCCCTTTTCGAAGTTTCTACGACAACTCCTTCGGCACGAAGTGCCCTGGTCTAGGAAAAAAATACATTGTACCCACATCGTTCTTTAGATAGACTTTGCTATTGCACTGTTTATGATAGTGTTGTCTGCTTCTTTTTTATTCTAATGAGGTGAAAATAAACATTTGAACATCGATTACATTCAATCCTTATTCAAAGAGAATACCATTCAAAAAGCTTCATGAATAATGGAAATATTCATCCAATTTATTTACGTGTCAATTATTTGAATACTGTTGATTTTTATCAATCCTGCTATCCTTTCGGGCCACTCGTTGAGGCAAAATACTAAATTTAAGTTGCACAAGAACCTTTTTAAGGTTCCTTGTACTCATTAAACAAAGGTTCTTTATCCACAGAGAATTATATTACTCCTAGTTTTACACGCTCTGTTGGCATTGTATAGATGGTTCGGGATGTTAATTTTTATATGTTGTTATTCTAACAATTTAAGCTTACTTGGGGCATAAACAATCCTCAGTTTCTATAAGGTTTAGAAGGTTCTCTATTTATAGCTACTACCCCGCACCTCTTGTCAACTTCCTTGGATTTTCCCCTGCCAAAAAACATAACTTTTGTTCTCTGATTTTCATTGCAAACCAGTAAAAAGTAAGTTTAAAGAGTCCAGAACTTGGAGGGAGATAAAATTTATTTTTTTGATAAGAAAAAAGGGTATTGAGTTATAATTAAATTTTGGGCACAAATTTTTGTATAGTTTTTCGTGGTTTTTTTAGTTTGAATGAGTGATCTCAGAGAATCTGAAATGGAAACTGCTGTCGCCACCTGTGTGCAGCTTAGCATTCTATTGGGGTCAGGTATTTAAATACATGTATTATCACAGGTGTACACAAGGTTGATCCTGAGGACGAGGGGGTCAAAACACAAAAGGTTATTTTAAAATAACGTTTTGAAAACTACTGGGGGGGGGGTCTCAGACAATGCGTGTAGACCGTCATGCAGATTCTCTGTTTGTCCTCTAACTGTCTGTTACTTAGGTAATGCCAGAGATTAAACTAAGCGGTCCAGGGTTCTTCTATGGAATGTACTGGCGTCAAAATATTACGGGATCTGAGTTCGAATTTCGCAAAGAAAACGATTGGACGAAAAGCTGTGTTGTTATCTTGAACCAGCAAACATATGAACACATCAATGTGAAGGTTGTTGCCATCAATGACCTGGGCAGGCCAATGGCCTGAAGAAAAGAACGATTACAGTAGCATGGAAAGTGAGAACAAAGTCTTTTAGTTATAGTTTTAGTTATTGGTTGGCTTATTTTAAAGCTATCTTGTTGACCGTTGGCGAATCCGGATATATTTTTAGTTCTGACCGTCAAGTTTGACTTTGAAATCCTGACGAGTGATAGGACTGGAGACGAGTTGTTCTTTAAATAAAACTGAGGCATTAGATAACGTATCTTCATGTGCGATACCACTTGGTCACTAGGTTAATTATGTAAATTACATTTTGTGCGTTCTTTAGTCCCGAAGCAATCTTGACCTTATCTTTTTACAACCTTTAATTTAGAGAAATACAGGTCCAATATTTTATTAAAAGAATGCTGTTGTGTTAAATTCTATGGCATCTGATTATTAGTTTAAATTGTTTTTAAGGAGAAAGAGTATATCTTGCATAAACCTATTTTATGGACTGTAATTAATCTGATTAGGTACTCCTCTCTCCTCCAACTTCTGTCTCTGTCTGTTTATATTAATTCTTTGTATGTTTGAATAAAAATTGGATGGTATTATTTTTACCAACTATCAAACTTTGTGATTATTTTATTAATGGATGTTACGAGTCCAGGCATAAAGTTGGATTTATCATATGTGAATAGGTTCAGAGAGGGTTCCCCTGTTTGTAAAATTGCTTCCTTGTATTTGAAAAAAAAATAATTGCTTTTTCTTTTTTCTTGTATATATATTTATTTTATATACGTATTATAGATACCAATTCAATACCAATCGAAATACCAATTCAAATAAAATAGTACGGACTTTCTGCAAGTTCATGCAAGATCGACACAAATCCATCGTAATGGTCTTCGCCTTTAGTCATCAATCAATGTGTTATAATCACTAGTTACGCAGCTTTTATGCCGTACTTTATCGATTTCACCGGAAACGAGCTTCATCAACAAAAATGAAAAAAAAACATCATTTTCAAAACTTGAGGCAGTTACATATAACGTATGAAAAATGTAGACATCACATTAAGCCGTGACGATGGCAATAAATTGAAAAACAGTGTTATTTTGTTTTAGACGAACTACCCACTTATATGTAGGTTTGAATTTTATTTCTTTGCCTAATAGATGAACCCGATTCTAGAAAATGTCAGGACAATTTTTGGGGTTCTACTTGGTTTATGTATCATGGTTGTGGTGTCCGTTTTGACGCATGTTGTGTGTCGTCAGTTACAAAGAAGAAACGCAGAATCTGGGATGACTAGAATTGAGTCCGACGTAGCTGACTCGAATTTAGTTTGCAGCTAAATTTTTTTCTTTATTCTTTTTTTTTATCTAATGATAGATTATTATATCAGCACTCTCTCGTGAGAAATATCTCTCGTTCATTAGCAAACTCGTCAAGTTTGCTAGTAAATAAAAGAAAAAAAAGATTTTGAGGAATATGATATTGCATGAATCATTGTTTTTCTTAAATTGCCTTCTAATATTTCATGATTAAAAATTTTAGTTATTTCCATCATTAAAGTTTTTATAGTAAAATTTGTAGCAATACAAAACTTGCAGCATAATAAGTAATCGAAAGGGTAGTTGGTTTAAAACAACTCATTTCTTTGGTACAAATATGCACATTGTCTATGATTCATTTCAGTCTGATTTGGTATATCCCACCTATAAAATCTGAACACGAAATTACTTCTTTCATAGTGTTTTACACAATGGTTGACAGCTTTTCACGTATGTCTGAATTTCACAAAAGAATTAAAATCAGAAAGTTGTAGCGGTACTAATTTCGATTTTTTTTTGAAGTTTTTAACAAGAATTAAAAGTGAGAAAAAAAAAGCGCTAGTTGAGGCCACCAAGCTTAGGCGGCGACTTATCCTATTCCAGTTTAATTTTAGCACAAAGATTGGGGCGAACGGAAGCACCAATTTTTGCAAATGATTTCACAAATTTAACAAAATTCCTGTACCTTGGTCTTCTTGATGCCAATGGCAATTACATTTTCTCTCATGACCATCACTGCTAAATACTGGAATACGAGCAAATACAAAAGGAAGAAGAGGTTGTTAAAGAAAAATAAACTGGAAAGTTTTCACAATTCTAAGCATGTCCAGGAGATCAACTGCGCTAATATTAACAGATACCACTACTTTGTTTCCACTTTCCCATGCTATGGCATCTAAGTAAACCCGCATGTTGGATTGAAAGTTGAGCTTTTTTATATTCCAACTAGTTCTCGGGGCGCTCAAGTTTTTTTCTACACTTCATCGTTTTTATCACTCGAAGAAGTGACCGCGTTTGGAAAATTTGACTTCTATTATCCTCATTATTTCCACCTATTTTGAGAACCAGAAGGATTGAAGCCTTATATTTTATTCAAACATATTGTCGTTAGTCTTAGGAAAAAGTACCAAGGAACTAAATTTATTTTCTGCATCCCCCTCCCCCCAGAAATGGAAATCTAATATTTGTTTAAAACTTGAAGAACTAGACAATATATCATAAATTAACAAATAAAAAGGTTCCAACTAGAAAACAGTTTACTGAAAACACACTGTATTTTAAGTGCATTTCACTCATTTAACAAATAAAGAAGCGTTATGTCTTTAAGGAAGAAATATCAGAATATGTACATTAAACTGACGTTCCACAGTTATTTGTTTTTAATCAAGTGCAAATTATGTTTTGGTGTAAGACATGGGGCGTAAGCCCTAATCCTTTTAGTTTTTGCTCGTTTTGAGTTTGGCTAGGCTTTCTATTATAATTTCTATTCGTTTAGTTTCGTTTATTTACTAATTGTGATTTGTAGTAGTTTTAAGCTTGGAAGATGAGAAAAACTAACTCATAGAATTTGAAAATGCTTTCGTCCGTAAAAACTTAAGCAATACGAATTTCCAGGGGGCATTTTCTGCGGGGGATATTTTTCGGGCGGGGGGTATTTTCTGGTGAGGAGGGGTATTTTTCGAGGGGTAAATTTTCTGCAAGAGGTACTTTTGGGAGTGGTATTTTCAGTGCACAGGGGGAGGGTTTCTGGGGGTATTGTCCTAAAGGGATAAGGATTAACGCCTAGAACCGTTTAATTCAGTAACCTAGATTAACCTAGCCTAAATCTAGTCTAGTTTCCCTTAATCTTATATGCTTTAGATCTTCGGCTGTATTTGGTTCCTTTTAAATACATTCCTTTCTAATTTAATGTAAATCAACTGATGAATCGTTTACTGATTAGGTGACCCAAAAAACAACTCCAAAAAACTAGAGAGACTGATTCGGAAGTTACAAATATTCACTTCAAAATTTTAATTTGGTATCCGTTTCATCTCTTTTTGAGGTAAATAGAATCAAGAGAAAAAATTTTGACCAAAGAACCCTTTTAAATGCTTCAAAGTAAATTGAAAGCTAATATTATAATTATTCTATGAAATGCTTATTTTTCCTTCCTATAACCTTGATTAGTATTATGGTAAATTTCTTAGTTGATGTTTTGGCAAATGATGTTTTCGTTGAGTTTTTGAAAAAAAATTGACTTCTCAATACCAGAAAATAATTTGTTCTTTACTTCAAAAATATACCTTTAAACTGTGTTCACTTTTTACTTTTATAAAAGCATCCTGAAACTTTAAGAAATAAATATCTGTATATGTATATTAAACTGATATTCCAGAGTCATTTTTTTTTCTTCTCTTATTTTTGAATTAAAATCAAATCGCCATCAAGCCATGGCTAGTTGGTGATAAAGCCATGACTGATAGTCTGAGTATAAATGCAATATTCAAACATGCATATCTTTCTCAATAGTATATACTATATGCAAACAATGAACAAATCGCCTAACTTAGAGCCCTTAACCTGAGGAATCTGGCGAAGTTGAAATTCCTAAAGACATAATTACTGGACCTTTCAACAATGCTAAACAAAATAGTTCTCTTACAATTTTAATCAGATTTGTTTAGAAGAATGACAGACCTGTGGGGGAAGGATAGGTTGCTTTCAATTCACTTTTGATACTTTAAAAGGACAATAAATCTTCAAACTTCCAATCAAATGAGCCCCAGCCAATCCAAAGTTTATACAAAAATCTGTTCCATAAGATAGTATTCTCGGGGCACAATATTCAGCTCTTGCTCCTGGAGGGTTCTTTCTTTCCGGAATGCATTGTTGCATGCTCGTTGGATTATTTTGAACAAATTTGCTGTTTCCACATTTTGATAAGATGCATTTGGGAGGCCTAGTGTCAGGGGCCTAGTGTCTAGTTTTCCCCTTAACTTTTGACTTAAAAGAGAAGTAGAACTAGATGCATTTGGGAGGCAAAGGGTCAGGGGGAGGCCTAGTTTTCCCCATAACTTTTGACTTAAAAGAGAAGTAGAACTTTAAATATCCAATCTAGTGAGTCTTCTCTAAAGTTTAAACAGCCACACCTTCCCTGAAAAGCTTATATACCCGTGAGGCATAACTTTAAACCCTCATCCCCAGACTAAGTGTGTTGTGTCATCCCCAAAACCTTTTTGTGTGATTTTTTACAGATTTTGAACAATTGGCTATCTTAAAATTCATATTGGATGCACATGGGGAAAACAGACCGTAAGAAGGGGGTGGGCCTAGCTGCCCTCCAATCACTTTGACTCTTCTGAGAAACTTCTAATTTCTAATCAAATATGTCCCTTCTGAAGTTTATACGACCACCCTTTCCATAAAAACTTTATATGCCCTGAGACATGACTTGCAGCCCTTGCTGTGAGGGCTTTGAAGGAGGGTCATCTCCAAAAACATATTGACTGAAACGCTGGACAAAATAATGTCTCAAAATTTTAATTGTATGCGTAAGGAAAAATGATCGGCGGGGGGCTGGCTGCCCTCCAGTCACTTTCAACTATTCAAAAGGGTATCATGAGCAGCGCTATTGCGATGCCCATGATAAATCCTGCATGTGAAAAGGGACAAATTCCGTAATTTATAAACTCTGTCCGCAGGGCTAAAGGGGGCATTGCATCCCTTGACATATACATACTAAGTTCTGTTCATGATGTATGCTTTTCTTCTCAGCCCTTTGACTCCCAGGCCTCAGGAATGTTCTCTATGTTCAGGTATGTTGTATTTTTCTCTTTTTTTTGTAGTTGTTGCTTATATTATATCCCACTTGTATATATTGCTTATATTGTAGCTTTTATTTGTATTTTTTTGTACCCCCCTTGTATCCCTGGCCATGGAGCCCTTCGAGGGGGGAATACGTGTATTGTAATGCCATTTTGAATTGTATTTTGTATTGTATTGAATAATTATAAACCTCTTCTTCTACTTCGAAGTCTTTTGATTGTTTTCAATGAAATCGCATTCTGAAAAATTTCGTCTGTGATCAGAATAGGGTGATAATCTCAAAGGGCCATGGGGGCCTGGTTTCTAATATATAGCTCTTAAATATTCCCCTCACCATTCCCTGAAAATTTCAACTTAACACCCTCAGCCGTTCCTTAGATTAGTTCCTTAGTCAAGTGCGGGAGTGTTTGTTTTAAAAATGTGAGTTCTTGTTTCTTTTATGTTTGATTGTTTATATTTTTAGTTTGGTTTAGTTGTCGTGGCATTTTTTAAAATGTCTTAAAAATAGTCTTAAATTGTTGTAATTTTCTCCCTTTTTGTTTTTTTTCCCGTTGAGAAAGGCTCCCAGAGGTGGGGCCGAAATATTCGGAGTATTTTTATTTTTTGTTAGTTAAAGTGTAGTTTTTATTTTATTTTGTTGTCACTGCTTTATTTATAAAAAAATTAAACCCGTTTTTTCTTCAATTATTTGTTTAGATATTGCTAATACACCCTTTTCAACTGATAAATCCTGCATTGGAAAAGGGACAAATTTCATAATTTATAAGCCCTGCCCAAAGGGCTAAAATACATAGTTTTGGTTTTCAAAATTATATAAAGTTTTGAGCCGTTTTATCAACTTAAAGGCTCAAAAGGTAATTTTCCCCAGAAGCAATTGGTGAATTCTGAAATCGTATAAAGAAGGCAGTGTAAGCCTAGAATCGGGACCACTGAGAAGGAAATTAATTAAGAAAACATAATGTGCTGATAAATTGTAATTAGCTCATTTTGACTGCGATTCAACTATACTTTACCTCCAACCCCACTACTGCACAGATAGCCCAAATTGTATATTTTCTATGCATTTTGTCATACGTTAATCCTGTGCTTCAATCCATCTACCCGTAAATCGAATCAAAGCGGACGAAATCAAAAAGCCAAAAGCAAATGGGAAATATATATTTTGGGCTATGTATTTGCACATTACAGAGGAAAGGGTAATGTATTGTGGAGTCTTAGTCCAAATTTGTTAACTAGAATTATTCTCCATATTATGAAGTGAGAAGTGTTTTCTTAACATGTTTCATTTTCAACAGCTCCAATTTTTCCATTCCACCATTATTTTTAACTTATTTTTTAACAAGTATGAAAAGTATTCATTTTTTGGGTTTTCGAATTTCTGGTTTTTAGAGTTCGCTTCCTTTCGTTACTTGTACGGTTCACAACCATCAGCTGTTTGAAAATCGAGTCTTTTTCAACAATGAAAGATAATCTACGCAAATTTATGTGCCAAATGTTTTTCTTGTCAATTAAAGGAGAAAGCGTGAGTCTTTTCATATCTCACCAAGTTCTTAAGAGTCACTTACCAATAGAGGGTGTGCATTAGCCAAGCCGTTGGAGTCACTTACCATTAGTGGTTGTGCATGAACCAAGTCATTGAGTCATTTACTAATAGTGGTTGTGTGTGAGCAAGTTTCTGGAGTCACTTACCAATAGTGGCTGTACGTGACCCAAGTTTTTTTTACCACAGTACCACTAACGTTCACAAAGCACAGCTTCGCTTCTCACCTCTTGTGCATGTCAGACGAGAAGTCAACACTAAATGGGATACCTAAGGTGGTAGCTGAGGTAAAAAAAAGTGGAATCGCTTGGTGCTGGAGAAATTCGCGTTTTAGCAGATTGAAGCTTGAATTGTTTTATGTGCTTTTGTTGACTTGAAAAGCTGATTACAGTAGTTTGTTCTGAAACCGTCGAAACAGTCTTGTTCAAACCGAGTCATGGCCTGTGAAACTTCGACTATGTTCACGAAGTTCTGGCAAATCAACGATGTATTTGAACCAATCATTGAAACCAGGAGGGACGTAATTGATAACAGCAAGGAAATTCAAAGCAGCTAGTTTAGCGCCTTGTGATACACCAAATTCAAATTCCGTCTATTCTGATTCGAGCAACCATCGGAAAAAGGGTGTAAGCTTTTCGATACAGTTGCCCAAGAAAAATCGACTAAAAATAGAAGAGTAGACTTACGAGTGCTCAAGGCTTTGAGATCGTGAGCTGCAAGAAGATTTTGGGTCCACTCAATAGCCTTTCGGTAGTCTACAAGAAATAAATGAGCAAAAGAAAATTCAACTACCAATAAATGAGCAATGTAACTATTTAACTACTAAACGGTAAAGCCGCAATAAATAGCAGCTACAGGCTAACAAGCAACCATATTGGAATGGGTCATGTGGCAGTGGGTACCTAAGTGACTGACCATATCTCAAACAGTAACCTCTACGAAAAACATAGTTCAATCCCACTTTCTCTGGCTATAACAAGATAAAGATTGAGATGGCTGGGAAACGTTCTGCAGATCAAGGATAATAGATTGCTGAAGATCGTCCTTGTCAGCCAACGGTCTAGGGAAACGAACAATTAGCAGGTCGTCCTGAACGGAATGGGGAGGATGTCGTTTTCTAAGAAAAGATTTAAGGAAAATGAGAACTTCTTGGGAGGGATTAAAGGGGGTGACTTAATACATCGGGATGAAAAAGGACCTTGCATAGTTGTGTCTGCCTCAGGCGGCTTTGTGTTGCAGTGAGTTGTTGGTAGTAGTAGAGCAGTACTAAGCGACGGTAATACTTGTGGAACTAGTCGGTAGAATAAAGATTCTGTAAAAATTTGTTAAGTTCTTTGTGTTTAATATACATCTCAGCATATTGCAAATTTTGATCCTTTAACTTTTGAAACAACACGAACACAGAAATGCTTCTGTGCACCGAGAAATGTCTGTTCAGTGAACCACTGATTGACCATCGATTCCCAAGTTTGGCTAAAAATATCGCAGACTTACGAACGAGTTTGACCGACAATTTACCGACACGGTTGATGGTGATGATTTGGTTTCGAATCTTCGGCTGCTGCAACTGCTTCCGCTAAAATAGTCATTTTGTTTTTCCTCGGCTTATAGATACCTTTTTTGCTTGCCAAAGAATGTTCTAGTGATCAGGGCTTGACGAGAACCCAGAGGTGGGCTTTTCAACAATAGAAGTGATAGAATTTTAAAGGATGTTTGAATTTGTTTTTGGAAATTAGAGGAAGGAATTTTAGAAAATTACTAACATAATAATCAGTAATTTGGTTAAGGTTTGGCGTCGTTTCGATTATTTTATCTAGTAGAATAGCGGTGTGTAATTTGTTGTTAGTAAAAATTAAGGTAGTAGGCTAGGACTAGGTAGGACAACATATCAAGGAATGGGGGATAACCCCAGCTCAAAATCTGACATGGCCAGAGGTCAAAAGGGGGTAACAGATGGAAATCAAAACGAACTGTATATATTAGGGCATCTGACCAAAGGTGGAAGTGGGTCAAATAGCCCAAAGCAAACTGGAAAGGTCCCTGAAGCAGCAAAAAGATATGTGGCAAAAAGCTCAGTATTCTGCTAAAGGCAAGTGGTATAAAAGAGGGCTATGGTGAGGTTATGAACAGATCAGGGCCAGGAGGCTCCATAGTGATTCATGTAAAAAATGAATTGTATGCACAAAAGATTCTTGAGATGAAAGAAATAAAGTTCAATGAAGATTTGATTGTATTTGAAAAGGGTGACAAAGATACAATGTTTAAAAACAAAATTGCAAAAGAATAGGAGTGATGTTTATGGATAAAGAAGTTGCAAGCTATGAAGAAACAAAGCAAGAACTACTTGAAAATGAATCTGTATCAGAGATACGCCTAATGGGCAAACCAAGTGATGAGAGAAACGCTTTTGGTGTGATCATTACTTATAAAGCTGATCAAGAATTTCCCACGAGTATTGGAGTCTGGGGTATCAGAAAACGTGTATCCCAGTATCTGCCACAACCAGTACAATGCTTTAGATGTCAGAGGTTTGGACACCGTGCTCTAGAATGTAGAGGGAAAGAGAGATGCATGATTTGTGCAGGAGCTCATAGCAACAAGGACTGCACCAGCAGAGGAGACATGGGCACAACAAAATGCATAAACTGTGGTAAGAACCATACAGCAAACTCAAAAGAATGCCTAATAAGACAAGAAAATGCTCTTATACTTAAAAAAGCAATCCTTGAAGACCTGCCAGTGCATGAACCAAGAAAAAAAATTGCTAGTACACAACTGCAACTGCCACCAAATTTCCAAGATGAAAATGCCTTCCCACAGTTAGTGTCTAAAAATTCATTCCCTCTGACACACAAGAAAATGATACAAATAAACAAGCACTAGCAACTCTTTCAAAAATGGTAGAGAAACAAAATGAATTGATTACCAAACTAAGTAATATTGTTCCAAGCTTAATTATGATCATTCCAACAACCACAGCAAACAAAAAGAAGTTGAAAGAAATAAAAAAGAAGACGCAAGAAATAAAAGAAGAATCTGAAACTGAAGAGAATAGTGAAGAACATGACTCAGATGAGGCCATGGAAAATCAAAACTTCAACTCAAAAAGAAAGACAAGTTCAGAGTCCCCACCCACCATGCTTCCAAAAACAAAATCAAGAAGATCATGAGGATTATGCAGATTAATGCCAACTGTTTCTCACAATCAAAAAGAATATAATTAATAAATGTCCTTGTAAGAGAAAAACCTGATGTAGTGTGTGTTCAGGAAACATTCCACACAGCTGCTGATAAAGCTCATTACCAAGGATACCAGTCATTTAGATGGGACAGAAAATCAGGAAAAGGAGGTGGTCTTTTAACACTGGTGAGTGACAGATATACTGCAGAGGAAAAAAAATTAGTTACAGATGGATCTCCTGAATTTAGAGTGGTTAAGGTAACAAATACTAAAGACAAGGCAATTAACATAGTTAACTATTATAATAATAGAACAGGAAATTTCAGCAAATCTCAGTTTAGAAAGATACTTAAAGAAACAGAACACCCATAGATAATAACAGGAGATTTTAATCTTCATCACACTCTATGGAATGACAGTCACACTGAAGATGGTAAAGCTAAAGAATTAATAGAGATACTGATTGATCCAGATGAACGGATATGGTTCACTGTTACTTCTAGTAACAGTGAACAATATCTAAATGACTGGTAAGGTTTCTTTTATTCTATAAACTTCGAACTGCTAAGTTGCGTAATTAGTGTTTACATATCCTCTTCAAAAGTAGTATCAGACCTTGAAAAATCAAACTCATAATTTAGAGATATAACTTTAACCTCGAAAGCAACATTTTTCGATTCAATTTACTATTACACTGAAAAACTGTTATTTTCATTTATCTGACAAAAGACTTACGTTTATAAGCTACGGCCAACGCTCATGACTATAATATTTTTCTAACTATAGTGGAGAGGTATAAAATACCCAGAAACTAGTTCTGGAAGCTAGACTGTGTTTCTGAGGATTCACCTGCATTTTATTTTTTTTTTTTTTTTTATCAAACTCTCAACCTTAGATTGAGCGTCACAAGAATAATGTTGAAAGTGAAATTAACTATGAATACTTACAGTAAAAGTACTCGCCGAATTGCGAAACAATAAACGATTCTTATAAGAATTATAAGCAAAACTAGTAATTTCAAATGATGTTATTGGCGTAACATCATCACTTATTGCCTCCCACTCAACACTGGCACTTCCTAGGTTGCATTGAACGTTGGTTAACTTTGGAGCATTAGGTACATCTGAAAAAGAAAAGGTAATTAAAAAAATGTTAACGACATAAATAACCTCTTTCCAAATCCCCCTTTTCAACACAGTATTCATAGGGAGAATGAAAGCTAAGCCTCCTATTGCTAAAATTCTGATTATATCCTACTCTTTCATAAAATTAATAAAAAGTTTTTAAACAAAAGTAAAAAGTGAAGCTATGTCGTAAGTAGAACAAAATCAATAACTGAAATTATAATTAACAATGAACTAAAATTGAAAAAAAACAAATATTATGCTTAATCAAAAAGAAGTTTTTTCTAGGTTAGTTAAAGTTTTTTTTTTAAAGTAAAACATACCAACTGTCTTCAGTATATGTGTTGAAGATGGTCAATGTATACGGGACCGAAATAGCCAGAGATTTTGTTATTGTTTTCACTGTCAAATAAAATGATTTATCCCTACTAAACTGTTATTTGTACGTAATAAAAAGGTAGTGTAGAATTCAAAAATAACTACAAGGGACTTCTTTTCCCCTCCAAAGTCCTGTGGTGGTGCAGTGGATTTGACCTTAGCTTGGTAATACGAGACCCAGAGATCAAATGACGCTGCAGGAATGCACTGCAGGGCCGACACAGGGAGCTTAGTAGTCAAGAAGCGTCGTTAATTCTTAAATAATAATTTTCCCCTCCTCCCAAATGATTATCAACTTTTAATAGGATTCTTACTGCGTATTCAAAAATAACTCATATGATCTCCCTATTTCCTTTGGTTGACTTACTCAGTTTTCTACATCGAATAGAAATCAACCTATTTGTCAACTTAATCACCATTTAATTTATTCTAGTCAGCTCTGCTTTCCGTTTGAGTGGAAGTGTGACTTTCTTGGAGATTAACAATTTTAGCTAGTTTAAGCAGCAAAGTAGTGGGTTACAATATCAATTTTCCAACCAATAAAAATTTCCTAACTTTCATAGTTTGGTTACTTTTCATCATTTTTTTTTAATATTAAACAAGAAGCAATGCTATAATATAATTATATTGATTAATAATAGGCCGTAACTTTAGCACGGTGCATAAAACTACAAACCTAACTTTCAGCTGTATGTTAAAATTGGAAGCAAAATATGACTAGTATTTCCTACCTAGCGTAGAACATTTGCAACTCTGTAACTACAATGAGCAGAAAAAAAATACATAATACATACTATCCTTAAAAATATTCTCCTCCTTAAAGAATTCCGCCTCCCTACCTTGGCAGTCCAATATGTCACTCAATACTAATTTTGGGAATAATCTGCGTTGTAACCAATGCTTTCAATGCATACTATCAGCCCCTTATTGCTCTCTAAATGACTGTTTATCATTGTTTTGGCCTTATGGTGGTTCAGTCTGATATGCTAAAAATTATCCAGAAGAAACCCCTGAATATTATTTAAAGTCAGGTCCACCCTAAGTCCAAAATGCCACATTGGACATGCATACTCAAGCAGCGGAATGACAAAAGATATGTAAAGGTGGAGGATATGTGCTTTTGGGCATGAAAATTTAGCAAATAGCCTAAGGAGAGACAGAAATGCACTAGCCTGTTTAACAAGAGTAAATGTAGGCCTCTCATTTCAAATCGCTAGTCAGTGTGACCCATAAAAGTGTAAGCCTCCCCCCCCCAAAAAAAAAAAACTTTTTTTTAGAATTTCAGTCTAATCCCTTTCAAAATATCATCTAAAACAACAACCCTGGAATGTTGGCCATATATACAACAATAACTTCTCTATTAAATAACAAATAAAATTAATAGAAGGTAAACCACCTGCTATCAGCAGGCAATAATTCAACCAGCATGATCTTAATTGCATTGTTATCTCCAATTATTGGCAGTTTTGGGCATTTTAAGGGTGAAAAATAGGTGGTTTGCTGACAACGTCTACCTTGAGGAAAAAAATTGAGCTTTTTATAGAAAAAATCTATTTCAAACTGCTTAAATTCAAAAGCTGGCAAACTAGTAAAGTCAAAATGTTTTTAGATGCCAGCAAATAGTACAGAACATTATTCTTCAAACAAAGAATTGTTTGTGTTAAGACAGTATAATTAATTATACATATTTCCAATCATTATGAGGAAGCCATACCCTTTTTTTTAGTGGAAGGTGACTTTCCCTTATCCTTTAGTAAGAATCCCCCCATACACAGAAGTGTTCAGGATTTTTTTCTCTCTTGTAATGGAGGTAGTTTTTTTTAAGACCACACTTGCCACACTACACAGGAGAATTATCACCAGCAGATATACTCAGTTTATTTGCCTGTGACAGCCACTTTATATGTGATCAAAATGAGTAGAGATTATTTTGTTGCAGTTCACTGTCTAATAAAAGTATTTTCCATATTGATATGTTATTCATAAGTAATAGAGGTTGAACCACTGTCTTACAAAAACACAAAAAAAGCTTACCTATCCACAGTGTAAGCAGCCTTGTTTAAGCCCCTTGCGAGGCCATCATTGATAAGAGCGTGTTTAAGGACCTCTTGAAGGGATGAATTCAAACCCATAGGCCCAGCACCAGCAGGGACATCATCCCTAAAAAAAGGTATCCAATAAAAACAAGCTTGAACAAGCAGTGAATAATCATGTTATTTAATCAAAATAAATTGGTATTTAGTCTTAGTCTTTATCATGGCAAGTCCGTGCAGATGGTTGAGTTAAATTGAAAACTTGGGATAGACTTGTATAGAAGTGGCAATAGTATCTGCATTGCAACATACTTGAATAAACCTACTATAAATAATTTTGTGAATTACAATTTGAAGTCAAGATATTCATTAGGTTTTCTCATGGGCAATGAAGCAACACAATTTCATTTTTTGTAGCATTGTAAATGAAACACAATTTCATTTTTTGAAACTGTAAATGAAGCAACACAATTTCATTTTTTGTAACATTGTAAATGAAAATGACCACATTCCCTATGAATGTGCCTTATTTGATTTATAATGGAAAAAAATTCCTACATCATAAGTAAGCCAACCGAAATGGAAAAAGTAAGCTGAAATGAAAAGCAAAAATGAATAGTTGGTTAAGAATTCAAAAAATCTTGAGCCAAATTTATGGTTAAATATGGTTGCCCTGACTCCAAACCTGTCTCACTGTGGCTAATTGTAACTACAATTGGAAGCAAGAAGAGGAAGATTAGAAGCAATTAAGCGAGTGAAAAATTTGTATGAAGCTAAAAGCACTGTTTGGACTCCAAGTGCTGGTTTTCAGAAGAATAAGTTATTTTGTTTTTTAAGATGTTGAGAATGTCTATAACACTAAACCTTCCATATTTCTTGAAGATTGTTTTAAGCTTCAAGTTATGAATTCCTTTTAGAATAAAATACTATAAATAAATATCTTCACTGTAAAGATAAAAAATAATAATAGCCATAACAAGAGCAGAGCATATAAAGTTGTGAGAAGAAAGCTCAGAAATAAAGATGATTTGAAGAGGAGTTTAAGTCCAATGATGTATCATTTTCCCAATTTCAGGCCCCATTAATAAAACATCCCAACTTTACCAAGGATTAAACCTGCGCGTAGGCATGGCTAATGCCCATAGATGGACAGTTATGTAGCCCAAAAAAAATGACAGAGCACCAATTTATGAAAAAAAATTCTCAAAATCTAGGGGCAAGGGACAAGTCTTTTGCTTTTTTTAGTGAAAATACATAAAAAGGATACTTTTCAATAAATATACCAAAAGTTATTTTTCAAATCTAGAGGAAAAAACATAGGGGGAGGGCAAGTAATCCCCTCTTCAATTGGTGCCAAAGAGGGGGGAGGGCAGGATTTCCCCAAAGGATTGCGAATACCAAAAGTAGGGAAGAATTTTCAAACCCCTACAACTTCTCTATGCAGACTTTATCAGTTCATGAAACTTCTAAGACCCTGTACTGCAAGTTTGTGACCACGCAAAGAAATATCTTCCAGCATGCATCAAAATTGTCCACCCCCCCCCCCTGGATGTATCTACCCAAGGCTCCAATACCAAAGTTAGTAAGTGTGCAGCTGTGACCTTTGGGTATAACAATTTCATAAGCTGTTTGTCAATTATGGCATTGCCCCTCAACTCCCTACAATCCAAGGCTGGCCCATGTATCTGGCAAAACACTGATAAAATAATTAACTGTCCTGAAAGCTAGGATAAAAAACATATCTAGCATAATACTGACCCAATAATTAGCCCCTTAGAATTAAAGACTAGCTAGGCCCACATATCTAATCAAACTCCACAAAATAATCAAATCTCCTACAAAGCTACAAAATAAAATTATCCTAAGATGATTCCAAAGGCAAAGGGTGTCAATCCTTTTTGCTACCTTATAGTCTCTTTCATTCAGATAGTAATGCTGTAGCTATGAAACAGGATTATGCTTACAAGAACACATGTTGAAAATGACTTACATGAAACCAAAGCAAGAGAAATATTAGTCCTTTTCCAGGAGAATTACATATAGGCCTATAATATATTACCAGAAACCACTAGGCCAGGGCGAAAAACTAAATTAAAAAATTGTATCTAAATAGGATCTTAAGAATATAAACAGATTTACATTAAAGCTACACAAAAGTCTAGTAGTATGTAAATGTAATTTTTCACTTCACTTTCAAAATATGTTACAGTAATTGGGAAGCGAAATTCAATTAGGCTATACAGGCAGATCGCTCGCTGTACCACTGCAGATTTAACCAAGATATTATGACATAAACCTAGAATTAAGGCAAGGAACCATATTAATGAAACAACTTCAGTAAATATTTTGCTGTTCATTATTGAATAATAAATAAAGCAAATTTACCCCTTGATGTCTTTTTTTTAATGCTCTTTACAAACATAATAATTGTTTTTCTTGAAAATTCAAATTTAATCCACAGCAATGATTTAATAATCCACAAGCATTGATTTATTACAATTAAGTTGGATAGGATATTCAAAACAATTCCTCCATTTTTCTGTCCACCATGTTTCTTAAATCACAGCTTGGAGTGACATAAGGATTTTTTATCCTTGTGATGCTCCAGTGAGAAAAAAAATTTGTTTGGTGTAGATTGTGGTTGTTGATCTAGACTCTTGTGGAGGACTCCCAATTGTAAAGGATAGGGAATGGCTCTGCCAGGAGCCATTCCCTATCAAGGTGGGACTCTTGTGTCAGCTTTTATATTTTTTGACATATAGGTTAAGTGGCATAAAACTGAATATGGTGGATTTATTTTGAATTTCTTTCATCAACTTAATCTTGACAAATCAATGTTTAAGAATTAGCCTATACAACTTTTACAAAATTGATTTATAATGAAAGAGTAAGTTTGAAACAAATGTTATAACCTAACTGATCTGGTAAATTTATGGCAAACCATATACTGGTAACTGGCTTTTGTATAAAGTGAATATACCACTTGATGCCTTTTTTTATGCTCTTTACAAAAATAATAATTGCTTTTACCTTAAATTCAGATTTAAGCACTTTTTTTGCTCTGACTTAGCTCTGACATATAACTGACTTACCAATAAAGCAAACATACCACTTGATGCCTTTTTTATGTTCTTTATGGATATAACAATAACTTCTACCACAAATTCAAACTTCAGCACTTTTAAAGCTCTTAAAAATTACAAATTTTCAATTAAAATGTGAGTTATCTGTTGTTTCTGACAAAATAATACTATGTTTTCTCCATGCTGTTTTTGACAAAATAACTAAGCTATATTTTCTCAGTGCTAAAATTATTTGTAATAAGGTTAGTTTATGTTAGGTTAAAAAGTGCTTAAATCTCAATTAAAGGTAGAAGCAATTATTATATTTGTAAAGAGTATAAAAAAGGCATTGCGTTGTATATTCACTTTGTACAAAAGCCAGTTAGGATAGTGGTTTGCTATAAATTTACCACTGATCTTTATATCCCAAAAGTATAGAATGAAATTATTATTTTATTGGGTCCTACCAAGGGCTTAAAATTGGATTGGCAAGAAAAAAATTATATTCAGAAAGAGCATCTAGTGGTAGGCTATGTTCAATTTATGTGTAGGTGAATAATATGAACAACAAAATAGGTAAAATTCTAGTTGATTGACTTCTTGCTATCTTGGAAAGGGGTTAGGTTAGGCAAATGAAACTTTCAGGGATGGATCTAAAGGCTAAAGTATGTCCCGGAAAGGTATTTTGAAGTACTCACCTCCACTCCATCTCCCTCTAGAGCGCCCCAGAATATGCTTACATGAATGGTCTATACCTATTGAAATTTTGACAAACCAACATTTTACCTTAATTTTCAGTTACCAGTTGCTTTTTCTCCGCCTTTAGTTCTGAAAATAAAATTCCTGTTATTTGAGTAGAATTCTGAGCCATGTCAATATTTTTTTTTTCAAAATTTAGGAAATGTATTTGCATATCTGTAAAACCTCATAAATTGGGATTAATCAAAATTGTGAAGCTGAAAAAAATTTTATTGTACTTCATTTGAAGCAGAAGATATATTTTGTAACGTTTCACTTTTATAACACACATATTTATAGGGATCATCAAAAGTGTGGACCCTCTAGAGGGAGAAGGAGTGGAATTGGGTACTTCAAAATACCTTCCTAGGACATATTTTAGCCTTTAGACTCATCACTGAAAGTTTCATTTTCTTAACCTAGACACCTTTCCAAGACACCCAAAAGTCAATCAACTAGAATTTTACCACAAAATGTTTACCACAACTTTAACTTCATAATATGCAGAAGAATAGTAGGCCTAGTTGTCAAATTTTGAAAAAAAAATTCTACATAGCCTACTTTGCCCAAAACCTTTACCTAATTTGCCAATATATAGCCCAGATTGCATGAACTAGGCTTGACTTCAGATACTTTTTTCCATTTCTTGACTTGGTCATCATTAATCAAATTTATTTTCATTAATAATGACCAGTAACATGGCAGAATGCAAGAGAAATTCATAAGTTGGGCTATATATTTGCATTATAGAGGGAGAGAGTACAACATAGGCCAATCAAATTAATTTCAAAACTTGCCAACTATAATTTTTCTCCATATTATAAAGCAAGAATTGTCTTCTAAAAAGGTTTATTTCTCTAAGGCCTAATTTGCTAGGCTGTCAACTGTAAGCTGTAGATTGCAATAGAGTACCTTCACCTGGGCCTCTATGGCCTCAGAAGGACATAAGGCCAAGATGCAATTTCAATGGTAGTGGCTGTAATATTTGGAGAGCTTGTTTTAATGAGATTTTTAGAATCAGATCTGAGATGCAAATAAATCTCAAGAAGATTCCTTTGAACCAAATGGTTCCTTAGGTTATGTCTTAATATTCTCAATGGATCCCAAGCCTAAATCAAGAACGAGAACTGTATTTGGAAACAGCTACCTACATACAACCCTCCCCCCCAAAAAAACTTTGATACACTAACCAGACTTAAAGTTTCATGATTAATAGTCATAAAACTCGCAAGATTCCCAAATTGATTTTTAAAGAATATTTCTTCTTTAATCAAGAGTCAAGACCGACAAAATCACTGAAATAACTACGTGGGTGAAATTTGAAATCCTTTAAGCAATCCAGAAAGTCCTTGCGGACTTGAGGAAAACAGCTCAGCGTGGTATATTATTTTTGAATTGAGGGTTTGATATTTTTGTTAATTTTTTGGGTATAGTGGTGTGTTTTACCTGGGATGCAGGTAAAATGGGATCCACATCACTCTCCTGGAGTGATGGTGGGGCCAAATGCAGTAGGTCCAAATAATGAGCAAGGACAGGCCCCCATGTACACAACATTAATTCCACAAGTTGTACCTATGTCTCAAGCTGTACAGTACCAGGGTCAGGTTATACAGCAGACACCAGGATTTAATCAGGCAAGACAATCACCATATGTCACAACTCTAGCCCCCCCACAATAGTCAATACAGTCAGCAGCAAATCTATATCTCACCATACTCTCAAAATAGATTCATTGCTACAGTCCCTACATAAAATTCATTTGAAATTTTGAATTCAATAGATGAAAATTACCCACCTCTTTCCCCAGATGAAGCCATGAATTTAGGCAGTGCAAACCCTAAAGAAGTGGAGGGTATCATAAATTTCCCTAAGCTAGGATTATCTCATGACTTAGGAAAAGGAGCCAAAAGAGCTATATCCCCAACCCTCATTGAGGAAAACAATAGAGTTGCAAAAAGTCGCTACACAGCTCCTCCTAAGTACAACCCAAAAAATAAGAGAATCCAGATTCTTGACAGATTTGACAATAGAGTAATCTTGTCTAGCAAAGTTGAAACAAAAATCTTGCCTATGGAAAGAGAAACCACTTTAAGCCTAAAAGAAGCATTGAAACCTGAGCACTTTGAATTTGAACTGAGCAAAGATAAAAAGAGAGTCACAATATTTCTTACAACTGAATCTGCTGTAGCAAAAGCATTGACAATTAAGAAAAGAGGTGAAACAGAAGTCCAAGCAGAGGAATTTAAACCCAGATGTCAAGGAGTAATAAGAGGAATACCTAAAGAAATCACTGAAGAAGAGATTAAAAGTGATCTTGAATCTGAGTCTAATGCTAATGTGAAATCTGTAAAAAGATTGAAAAGAATTTAATAGAGAAACAAAAAAATTAGAAGATAGCCTATCAGTCTGTATTACATTTGAAAATAATCTCTTGCCCTCAGCTCTATGACTATATGGTAGGAAAAGAGAAGTTCAAGGATACCAAAGGCCTATTATCCAGTGCTTCAAGTGTCAAAAGTATGGACATATGCATGCACAATGCAGGGCACCACAGCCAGTTTGTCTCAGATGTGCAGGTCCTCACCAGTCAAAAGATTGTGAACTTAAGAAAGTGACATTAAAAGAAGAAAAATTCAAAAAGTATAGCTGTTTAAATTGTAGGGGTAACCATTCTTCTACTTGTGGATTGTGTAGGGTAAGAGATCAAAATAAAAATATTTTAAGATTATCTCAAGAAAAAAATATTGGCTTTAATATGGCTTCCATAGCATATAGATCCTATGCAGATGCATTAAATAAGAAAAAGGCCATAGAGATCAATGAACAAAACCAAATCCAAAAAGAAATTCTAACAAAGCTAGTGATTTTTGTTTCAAGTGCACCAGAAGTGGTTGACTTGAGGGACTTGGAATTACAAGAAAGGGTCCAGAAGTTATGCTCTCTTATGAAAACATTATTCAATGAGAAACTAGAATCAAGTGAAATTCTAAAGCTAATCAACATAAGCCCTTAAATGAGAATTTTATCTTTCAACACTCAACCAGTCAAAAGAGTTAAAAAGGAATTAATTGAGAACTTTGCAAAGAATAAAGGAATTGATATTATCTGCCTACAAGAAACATGGCTGACAAGCAGAGATACATGTTTAATGAAAGATTTTCACATAATTCGAAAGGATCGAGAAGAAGGTAGAAGAGGCGGATTGATTACAGCCATCAAAAAGACAGTGTACCATCAGGTATTAAATTTTGGATCATTAGTAAATCAGAAGGTAGAAGTGTTGTTGTGTAGAGTTTATAGATATAGAAAACCAGCACTGATATTAGCCAATGTGTATAACCCAGAAGAAAACAATATGGATTTGGAGACTGTTTTTAATTTTGTAAAAAATGATGTAAAACCAACAGAAGAGTTTTTAATAGTTGGGGATTTTAATGCCCACTCTGATATTTGGTGTGGTTGTGGAAATAAAAATGGTAGTGGAAATGCCTTGGAGAAAATCCTAGAAGGACAAGATGAAATAATTCTTTTGACACCATATGGATTACCCACTAGGGCAAATCCACACAGGGGTTTATATTCAACAATTGATTTAGCCTTTGCATGTGGTAGAATGGCAACTAAGACAGCTGTCACATCAGAAATAACTAGTGACCTCATCAGTGACCACTTTCCTGTAATTGTGGATATTGAAGGCAGAACTGAAAGCCCAAATATTCATAACCAGCCAAGGTTCATTTTCAAAAAAGCTAATTGGAAAGAGTACAGAACAAGTCTGGGATCTATTGAACTGGAGAAAGAACTCAATTCTTTTCAAAACATAGAGGACAAAATTTGCAAATTCCAACAACTTCTGCTGGAGACAGCAGAAAAAATCATACCACAGAGCAGAAAAGGGAAGACTAGCCACAAAGAACCTATACAGTGGAATACTGAATGTGAAAATACCAAGAAAGCAATGAATAGGGCAGCAAACAACTATGGAAAAATTCTATCTACAGAGAACTACATTAAACTAAAGCAAGCTAAAGCAAAATTTGTAAGAGCCACAAGTGATGCTCGAAGTGATTCATGGACAAAGTTTTTAGAGGGTTTAAATTTTAGAGATTCATATGGGAAAGTCTACAAATTTATAAAAAGAATGGGTAGTAGAAATAGCCCTCCAAATCGAAACACCCCAGTGCAATTTAATGGAGAGCTAATATTTGATGACAAGAAGAAAGCTGAAGCAGGAGTTAGGCACCTAAGTCAGACCATAGGCAAAGAGGATCCATTTATAAAGACAGTCCTTCACTCTAAAGTATTTTCTAAAGCAAGGAAACTTGCAGAGGAGGAAAGTAATGAACCATACAATTTGCCTTTCACAGATGTAGAACTAGAAGTTGTGTTAAATAAATTGCCAGAAACAGCCCCTGGGCCTGATAGAATCCACCCAGCATTATTGAAGAATTTTCCAACTAGATGGAGACAAGAACTATTAAAAATAATTAACATTTTATGGAAAGAGGGAAGATTTCCAGATTGTTGGAAAAAAGGCATAGCTTTAATGATACCAAAACCGGGTAAAGATAATTTAGTGGAAAATCACCGATTTATAACATTGCTGCCGGTTGTAGGAAAGATCTATGAAAGACTGGTCAAAAAAAGGTTGGTTTACACAGTGGAAAAAACACAAATTCTTCAAGATATTCAAAATGGATTCCGACAAGGGAAAAGCACAACTGATAGTCTTCCAAGCATTTTGAGAGATTCACTCTATGCATTAAATAACAGGAAAGTCATGATACTTATATTTCTAGATGTTAAAGGTGCATTTGACAACATTGTTTACCGACAAATATTAAATGGACTTGTAAAAGCAAACATCCAAGGCACACTGATGAATTTTTCAATAGAATATATGTCTGGCAGAGAAGTTGCTGTACTTGTTGGAGAGTCAAAATCAGCATTAACATTAAATAAACGCAAACGCACAAAAAAAGAACTAAAGAAAAATAGAAAATTTCAACATTAAATACACACAAGAAATGAAATTCTCGACAAAAGTACACCGATTATGTGTAGAAACCCCATCAAGAGTAACATCAGAGAGCTTTCGGTGCAGCATTTCCAATTTTAATGTTTATCAGGTATACTATATTTATTAATTATGGCACTTGGTATTTACCAAGTGACATATAGCAATCGCAAATTCTGTCGGTCTGTCTATCCCGGTTTTGCTAGTTGATGCACTTCCAGATAAGCTAGGAAGATGAAATTTGGCAGGCGTATTAGCATTCATGGGAAATTTTAGATGGCACGGATAGACCATTTACATTTAGCGCTACGATTCTAAATGAGTAGTTTGCATAGGTAGACAATGGGACCTGAACAAAAGAAAATATATCATAAACACTAACTTGTGAAATCTCGAAATGGCACAAGTGCATTAAATGATTCTGTCTAGTCTTCATTAGTGCTGTTCGGGGTACAAAGAAACTATTTAAAGGGTATTCTTCTCATTCATAGCACAAATAATAGGTTTACTTTTTGGAGCACAAATCAACGAATTTTACATCTATTATTATTTGACATTTTATTAATTGGAGTTTATAAGGACCTTAACGAAGAACCTGATAATACATCACTCTCTCTTAAAAAAAAGAAAGATTCAGCTTTATGTTTTTCATGAAGACATAAGAAAAGCCGATCCAAAAGTTAAAGATCTAATCGAAGAAAAAGCAGTAGATAAAAACGTTCAACATTTTATAAGAGCTTTTAGCGATGAAATAGCAGCAAATATAGGTTTGGAGTTTATAGGATGGTAACAAAGATGGTAAACATTGCATCAGATTCAATTGAACTTCATATACAAATTATTAGGTAAGGAAAAGCAATAGCTAAGGACGTTGATAATTCCAAGGGCGTTGACAAAATTTTATCGGTAAGATTGAAGCAGAAGCTGGTAAAACCACAAGAGATGTAACGGTGAGAATCTCAACAGCTTCCAGAAGAAAACAAATCCTATAAAATTGATGATTCTTCTATATATTAACAGGAAGGGAGAATTGAATTCACACCGGATTTTCTTAACTCAATTGTGACAACTTATTTCACATCTCGTGAATTAAAACACAAGAATAATGAATATATATACTTCCTTTAGCCGAAAACTGCGTCTTTATTTACAATATATTTTTGTTAGAATTATAAAAATTTTTAGTATTTTCCCAGGTTGGTTGCATCAAACCTAAACTGAAGCCACGACACTATGAAGAACCTGATATTATGTCCAGTTATAAGAAAAGCGACAACCAGAGCCAATATATGCGAACCTGCCCGAGTTTGCCGGGGCCCAAACTTGAAAGCGGCCACAGAGTTTTATTTTCAGCTTACATTTTGAGATATCTGGTGAAAAAACTACTACAACTACTAATAACTCACTGAAGCACCAAACTGCCTGAGGCCAACACATTTACGCACGCTCCTCCTCCAACCTAATCTATTCAAGGCTTCCCTCTTTACAACCTCCCAGGAAGTTCCCGTTTCCTTTATATCTTTATTTGACATCCTCAAAATCCAGACGAGGACGACCTGCTTTCCGTGTAGCCCCAGACGGTTGGCCAAAAAGGACAATCTTCAGCAATGAGTCATCCTTCATTCGCAGAACGTGGCCTAGCTATCTCAACCTTTCTTTCATTATAGCCCTAGAAAGCGGGATTGAACCACATTTTTCGTATAAAATACTGCTTGAAATACGGTCAGTCAGCCGGGTACCCAGAACAATCCGTAGGCAATTTCTCTAGAAAACATCTAGTAAATTTGCATCTGCTTTTTGGAGCGCCTATGCTTCAGAGCCATATTTGACCACGGTCATCATTCTAGCTTCTAATATTCTAATTTTGGTTTGCAGACTTAACTTTCTATTCTTCCAAACTTTTTTTAACTGTGAAAAAAAAAACACCCTGAACCTTAGCTATTTTACTTTTAACATCTTCACTGGTCCCACCGTCTTTGCTAATAATACTACCAAGGTAAGTGAAGCTCCCATTCTGATCAATCTTTTCGTTATCCAACGTAACCTTTTCATTTTCACTTTTTCATATCCTTGGTGACTTAGTCTTCTTAACATTAATTTTCAAGCCTATTCTAGCACCCTGAACTAGCAAAACCTCTAAAAATTCATTCATTTTGCTCATACTTTCATCTAATATGCTTAAATCATCAGCATAATCTAAGTTCAGGAGCGTTTTTCCTCCCCATTTGATTTCATGGTCTGCAATCACCGTTACTGTGCCCCTTAAGACGAAGTCCATCAAAATGATCCATATTAAGGGGGATAGAACACAACGCTGCTTAACTCCTGATTTAATACAAAACCAGTTGCTAACCTCATTTTCTACCTTATCCGCAGCCGTATTATTCTCATACATAGCAAAAATCACTTCAATATTTATTTCTAGTATATCATATAAGGATAAAAACTTTGCTAACGCTCTTCTATCAATAGAATCTAAAACTTTGTCATAATCGATAAAACCGAGGACTAAAGGTGTTTGACAACGAAGAGACTTCTCAATTATTAACTTAAGAGTGAAAACTTGGTCGACACATCCTCTACCTTTTCTAAAGCCGCACTGTTCTTTCCTTAAAACTTTGTCTACAGCATATCTCAGTCTAAAAAGTGACATATTACTAAGTAATTTGCTATCTACAGAGACCAGACTAATGCCTCGATAATTACCACACTCACTCTTGTCATCTTTCTTATACAGTGGTTTAATTAAGGTTTTCCCAAAATCATTACGGACTCCTCCTTTTTCAAAAATCATATTCATAATCTTCAGTAGCTTATTCCTAACCGCAGAGCCATCATGCTTAAGAAACTCATTTATCACACTATCAGCACCTGGAGCCTTATTATTTTTGAATCCTTTTAGTACTGTCGCTAATTCGTCCTCACAAAACAAATCTTCCTTCACATCAAAGGCATCACAAACTTTTTCCTTTTCATCAATAACTTTTCCTCCAATTGTATCACGGTTTAGCACATTCTCAAAATATTCCACTCATCTGTCTTTAACTTTTTCCTTATCACTAATTGTCACCCCTTTCCTATCGTTAACTGAGACTAGTCCAGATTGACTACTCCCTTTCAATTTATTAACATGTCAGTATAATATTTTACTATTATGCCATCTAGCTGCACCTTCCAGATCCTCAGCAATTTTATCCATGGCCTCCACTTCACATCTCCTTAGTTCATATTTTAATACTTTCTCCACTTTCTTTACATTCCTTTTGTTTTCATACGACCTATTACTCAGATAATTCTTGTACAAACCCCTTCTACTCGCTATTGAACATAAAGCTTTTTCACTAATATTCCTACTTGCAGTCTTAGCACTCTTCCTAAAGACACCATCAGCAACTTCACATATTGTTTTTCTAAAATTATTCCATCCATCTTCCACATTGTCAAATTTTAGACTCATAAGTTTAGTATTCGACTGTTCCTGGAAGGTTTTTCTCAAATTTTTATCCTGGAGTCTACCAACATGATAACTTTCTAGGACTTAGTTATCCTTCCGAAATATGAGCTTTAAATTAACCTTAGACACTACTAGATAGTGATCTTTACTTTTAACATCAATAACAGCATTCCTATACAACCTACTACTTTGTATTGATCCTGCTAGTCTTCGGTTGACAATAACATAATCAGGACGGTTTGCTGTTTTACCATCACGTGAATACCATGTCAACTTATGGACCATTTTGTGACCAAACACTGTATTGATTATAACTAGGTTGTTATACCTACAAAATTGAAAAAGTCTATAGCCATTACTGTTTTCTTTTCCTACACCAAATTTACCTGACCAACCTGGGCGTTAAAATCTCTAGCAAAAACACCATATTTCTACCTGGTATCCTGTCTATTTGCCCCTGTAACTGTAAGTACAATTCATCTGAGTCACTAGTATCTCCGTCAGTTGATTCAACAGGGGCGTATACTACTATAACTGATACTCTGAACTTTTTAGTCATAAAGTCAGCAATTAGTATACTATTATTAATACCTTCCCAGCCAAAACAAGACTTGGCAGCTTCCTTATTTATCATGAGTCCTACTCCCTGTCTATGTACCCCATCCTTCCTGCCTGAGTATACAAATTCTATGTCACCTAATTTCATGCTTCCTACCCCTGGGATTTGAGTTTCTGATGAAAATAAGTCATATCAACAATCTGGTGAAAATAAATCACAACTTTGAAAAGGGTCATTCCATGTGAAATCACCCAGTAAATAATTAATTTGAAACCCACCTCTTTAGATTATGATGAAACTTGGCACAATTGTTGCATTTGCTATCCTATTGATAAATACCTAATTTTATTTCTCTATCTTTTAGTTTTTTTTTCTACAAATTTTTTAATTTTCTTAATTTAACGCAATTTTAGGCCTCGGATTTTGCGTCTAGAAATGTAACTTGTAGCTTAAAAAATTAATATCTTGAAAGCTATTTGAGATATCACCATGAAACTTTGCACAATATTTAATTAATATATTTAAAATAAAGAAAAAATACATTCACCAACCTATCTCAACTCCGAAATATAATAAAAATATTATAATCAGAATTTTTTTTATTTGTAAACCATTGTCAGGATTTACTAAAATTGCAATATCTCAGGTCTCAGACCTGGTAGAGTGTTCATATTTTTTTTACATACTCCTAGATACATAGGCTAACAGATAAGCAAAAAAGATGCATGGCTTTTTCACATGTTTGAGGGATATTCAACATTATTTATGAGTAACAAAATTACAGACCAACTAAAAGAATACGCAATTTGAAACATTTGGTTTGAAAGTAAATTAAAGTTTAATTTTAACTTCTCTTGTATTAAGTTGTTATCAGAATAAAAATACTCAATTAAACAGGATGCTCAAATCACTTTGAATTTAAAAGTATTTACAAAACCTTTATGAAGATACATTGTAAATTATTTACTACTGATCATGTTTGTATCAACTATGAAGTGTTTAAAATTTTATATGTCCACTTATTTGTTATAATTATTTCTAAAATCAATTAATTATTGATAGAGCAAGGAGTGAAGACCTATAGTGCAAACTTCTTGTACAGTGATGGTGATTTTTAATTTTATTAAGTGAAAAGTGAAACATAACAGTTACAGCATATAACTGTGATTTCCATTAAATGTTTTTTAATAAAACTATTTAGTTTTGAAGTAAAGATGCATCTTTTAATTTTGGAAATCAACAAGAGTCAATTTTCTCTGACTCGGTGATTGCGTAAAACTAAGTGAATAGGCTAGTTACAGGTTGTACCTATTTTCTTCTTGGATTTTAAAATGGGGTAAGCCAAAATAAAAATGACAAATCCTCAAGCTTCTAGTATTGGTCTATTTAAACAATCAGACTGTTTAAGACAACTTATACACCTTCCAAAAAATTACAATCTTTATCAGAATTAACCGAGGAAGAAAAAGAGTTAATTCAACTTAGTACTCGAATCGATTTAATTGAATTTAAAAATGTTTGTTCCCATCACAGCTACTACTTTCTCAATGTGACTATTAAGGGTGAAAAATATCAAACAGTATGCATAGATCCATTAAAAAAACACAAAAAGTCACTAAGAAGTGTATCTTTAAGTTTTCAAAACAATTGTGTGACAAAAAAAGTATTTTAGATCAAGGTCCCAGTGATAACCGGTCGACCTTGCGGACGTGGTTACCAGATCTACTTAGAGCCATAAGACCTACAAATTCAAATTGTTGTCAAATTAACGCATGGCCAGACAAATCGGTGGCGCTTCCCATTTTCATGACAATTGTTCTAATTTTTATTATGTATTTTACCGGGTTATTTACCATTTTAAGGATGTTTGTTGATATTCTTTTTTTTGTTTTGTTTTTTTAAATTTCCTTCATGTCAAAACTCCTGTGAAGAAAAAACTAAAATCACTGAAAATGAATCTGATGACAAATTAATGATTGAATTGGATTCATTTGAATCTAGAAATGTCTCCCTTTCACAAACAAATGCAACCTTAGATGATTTGGGTTTAACTCCAATTAAACTTCATAATTTGTCATCATGTAGTAAGGGACCGTATTACAAAAGAAAAGTTGAAAAAGTAACAAAACAAGTAAAGAAAAAATCTCCAAACTCTAGATTATGACATTGAAATGTCAGAAGACGAAAAAGAAGACAAAAGAAATTCTTATCAAACAAGCAGAAGGTTTTGATAAGCTCGTGGGCCTTTTAAAAGAAAAACTTATGTCTGTTGGGAAATCCCAAAAAGTTCAGATTCTGACTTTGGTGCCTGAATCTTGGAGCCAGAAAAAAGTTGCTACAGAATTTCAGGTGATCGAATATATGGTAAAACAAGCAAGAAAACTTAAAGGAGAGAAAGGTATCCAAGCTATCCCTGACCCTAAAAAAGGTAACACACTCCGAAAACACAGTTAAACTTGTGACAGACTTTTACCAAAGTGATGAGAATTCAAGAGTTTTACCCAGAGCAAAAGATAAAATGAACATTAAAAAAATATTTATATGCAAAAAAGACTTATTCTCAGTGATTTGAGAGAGCTTTACTCTTGTTTTAAATGCGGATGCCCTTACTTGAAAATAGGATTCTCCAAATTTTGCAGCATAAGACCAAAGTGGCGTGTCCTTGCTGGGTCAGCAGGTACCCATACAGTATGTGCATGCAGCATACACCAGAATGTAAAATTTTTACTAGATGCTGTAAAAATTGAAGAAAGTTACAAAGATTTGATCAAGATGTTGGTTTGTAATGTTGAAAACAGTGAGTGTATGCTACGCCATTGTGACAACTGTCTGTCTGATGATGCCCTGATTGAACACTTAACTGCAAAATTGAGCGAAGATTATGATTTAGAAGAAGAAATAATTCTAAGCCAATGGGTTAATACTGACAGGACAGAAATGGTTAAGCAATCAATCAGCGTTGAAAGCTGTATTTCTTTACTGAGCAAATCTGTAGAAAACCTAATCCCACATTCATATATTACAAAATCACAGTCTAAAACTTTCAAAAAACTGAAAGAAGATCCGCCTTTGAATACAGCAATTGTAGTAATGGATTTCAGTGAAAATTATTCTTACACCATTCAAAATGAAATCCTAAGTTATCACTGGAACAGAGGTGGATGCACAATTCATCCAGTTGGACTCTACTTGAAAAAGAATGATGGAGTTTTTATTTCTAACCATTGTTTCATAAGTGATAATTTACAACATGACACTTCTTTTGTGAATTATGTACAAAAAGAAATTTCAGAATGGCTGAAAGAAAATCATCCCAAAATAAACCAAGTTCATTATTTCACTGACGGCTGTACTGGTCAATACAAAAATAGAAATAGTTTCAAAAACCTAACCAACCATCATGAAGACTTTGGAATGAAAGCCGAGCATTCATTCTTTGCAACAAGCCACGGGAAATCAATATGTGATGGCTTGGGGGGAATTGTTAAGAGAATTTTGCGAAAACCCAGCCTTCAACTTTCAGATGAAAATCAAATCAAGACATCAACAGCAGCTTATGACTTCTGTAAAGTCAACATTGAAAAAGTAAACTTTCACTTTATTGACAAAAAAAAATGCTGAAGCTTTCAGATTGGAGTTAGCATCATGATTTTTAATCACCAAGACTATTCCTGGTACTAAAAGTTTCCATTATTTCGAACCATTAAATACAAATGAAATTGAAATAAGGAGGACTACTGATAGTCCTAATCCTACTCTAATGTTTTCTTTTGATTCTGCTATGGATTGGGTCTGCATTCAACCATCTTTAAACGATTATGTTGCTGCAAACTACAATGGAAAGTGGTACTTTGGACTCGTTAAAACTGTGTTTCATGAAGAAGAAAATGCTGAAATTCTTTTTCTTCACACTCCAGGACCTGCTGCCAGCTTTTACTGGCCTCAAAGAGAAGACTTGTGCGTAATACCTTTGGAGCACATTATAGTACAGTTGATGCACTGCAATCAAGTAGCACTGGCAGAATGTGCTACTTCAAAAAAGAGTATCAGAAAAACAGAAGAGTGTTGGAGGAAGTGGAAAAAATATAACAAGCAGAACTAATAATTGCTGTAAAAGATATTGATTTTTAGACTTCAGTTTTTATTTTATTTCACATTTATTAAATGTAAGTAAACCGTAATATTTATAATTTCTTAATAATATTCTACTTTTTGGAATATTAACTAAACATGTGAAAAAGCCATACATGATATATAACTCTGACAGTGCTATTTTACTTTTTAGCTATGAATGTACCCTCTTTGACTTTCTATCTATTCTGTTAGATCTTTTCGGCGGTATTGTCTTAACATCTCTAATAATTTACTTTCTTACTGTTCACGGTTAGTTTCCGGTCCCTGGCTGTAGATTAGGGTTATTTACTCAAAGATCGTTGGTATTAGAGGGAAATATAACTGTAAATCTCAATGGAATTTTTTTTTTATATTAACTTAAGTTAATTGCCACCCTTTCATCCTCTTGAGTCTGTGCCTTTTTTTCCGAGTTTTCTTGTTTTTCCCTCTTTTTGTCCTCTACTGTTTTACAATATTGTGTTAGAGAGTTGGTGATAAACTAATCCGAATAAGAAGAAATGTTTCGTCTATTTCACCGCCAAAATTGATATCGGTACATGATTCATCATTTTTGTGTGTATGAGCTATTGAAAAAATCAACCCTTAATCGTAGGACCTAACCTTTTATTGGTAGGGCTCTAAAATGTCAAAGGATTAACATCCTTGGAATCGAACCCAGGTCTCCAGGATAAAAGCAAGATACCCCAGAGGTCTGTCCTGGGCCAAAATCAACATGATCCATTTTTGCTGCCCTGGATAAAGCTATGGAAGTTGTGTCCGAGGGGTGGGGCTACTGAACACTCGTGTGCTTAAAAAACATGGAGACAGGTTGGCTTTTACAAGCCTTGTGTATCTTGCAGCCATTATGACTCTCCCATTTTATACCTTCATTAATTTTGTCCTCTACTCCCTTATTATTTTGGTCACACTAGTACCATTAGGCAAACCCTGCAAAAAGAAAATAGAAAAGAAAATTATGAGTACTGATGAGGACAGCCATTACTTGAGGGGAAGGGAAGGGATATCGGGATTTTATTTCGGTGGACAAGTAAAACCAGTCATGACTTTTTAACTTTGTGTCAAGATAAAAGGGGTGTGCATTGAAGCCACCTCCCTCGATGTAAAGGTATGAGACTCGTTGCAATGAAAAATTAAAGTTTGTCAGCTCTAACTAGTGGTACGCTGCGGCAAAACGAATAGATCGGTTCAGGAAAAAAAATTCTGGGGAAAGACTAGGGGCTCCATGATGTAAAGTCTTCGAGAGATTTCAAAAATCTTCCTCTATCCTCCTTCTGTTTGGTGCAATTTCTGCCCAATGTATCTTTGTTGATACTTTACCTGTATTTCCTCTCTAAATTTCTCTTATGTAAATCTTATCCTTTTTTTATGCGCTTGTATTTTCAAGATCGTTTTCGTGAGGTTCAACGCGAGGACCGACGGCGTTGAAAGAAAAAAATGGTCGCGCAGTCAGAATCAAGCAAGGAGGGAATAACCCAAAACCTTTCATATTTCCGCTTTGATTGATGATTGCTAGATTGATTGCCTTATTAAATAAATGTAGATTTCTTTCACAATGTGTGTAAGATTTATTAGAGGCAGTTGAAAATTACTCTTCATCTGAGAAAAATCAGGAATTATTACTAAGATTTAAAGAAAAATAAGAGAATATAAAAGGTTGATAAAAAAATGACAGAAGCTTAGAGAAGAACAGAAGGAGTTGGAGTAAGCTTTCAATCTAGGTAATATAAAAGATTTCTGGTCAAAAATGAAATCTAAATGTTGATAACAGAAAGCTTATCAGATACCCCTGCGCCGATACTAGGTCAATTTATTTAGAGAGTGTAGAATGCATAGAATTAAGTAATGAAAATTGGAGCGATTTTTCGTTGTTCCCTATGAGAGAAAAGGATTATGATTCGGCAAGAGAATTTTGTCAGAAGAATTAGAAAAGTTGTTAGGAATATGAAAGGAAAATCTGGACCAGGAGCTGATGGAATACAAGCAATTTTGATAAAGAGGTCACTTAATGTGATATTGCATGTGTTAGTTTACTAATTTAATAGAATTATTAGTAATGAAGTATGGTCTTCTACATGGAGAACATCGATAATGGTACCTATATTTAAAGGGGGAATCCCAGAGACCTCAGAGTTAAAGGCTGATAGCGTTAGATCCTATATTTAGCAAAACCTTGGATAAAATTTTAGATAGCCAGTTAAATGATTGGCTAGAGGGTTTTGGAGTTATGAAAGAAGAAGAGGAGGATTTTAGAAAAGGTTTTAGTACTACGGATAGAATATTTATTTTAAGTTGATTCATTGAAAAGTGTGGATCAGGAGAAAATAAATTATGTGTTGCGTTTTTGGACTTAAAAAAAGTGTTTGATAATGTTAATAGAGTTCTGCTTAAAAAAAGGCCTAGATGATGTGAGGCTGCCTTCTTGTTTTATTCGTTTGGTTGTAAATATGTATTTTGAATCTAGTGCAATATTAAGAGTTCGTATTTTAAGAGGATGTATTTTGAAACTAGTGCAATATTAAGAGTACGTGGGTCGGGTCTTTCAAGACCTTCTATAGTTAAGAAAGGAGTAAAGCAGGGAAGTGCCTTGTCACCTCGACTTTTTGGTCTTTTTATTAATGTCGTTACTGAATTTTTAACAAAAAATGGGCGCCAACAGTCAGATTAGGTAATAGAAACGTTTCAGTGCTGTTGTTTGCGGATAACACTGATCTAGTGGCAAATTCAGCACATAATTTACAGAAGCTACTGGATTTGACAGAAGATTATCTTAAGATGAAGTGCCTTCAGGTAAATGTTCATAAACCAAAAGTAGTTGTATTTAACACGAGGAATGATAACTATGAAAGTAAATATTCATTTAAGGGGAGAGGAGATTACCAATGTAATGGAAGATGGAATTCACATATAAAGGGAATAAAAATTTTTCGTTTCATAAAAGGGTTTTTTTGTTGAGAATAATTCCCATTCTACATTACAGAGTAGAGATTTGGGGTAATGAAAAACCGGCTCAGCTACAGAATTTTCGATAAGTGTACTTCAAGAGATTGTTTGGGCTGGATCGAACAATTCATTCCCGGTTTTTAAATGGCGATCTCGTTATATGGCCACGAAAAATTGCAGAGTAGTTTCAATGCAGCTTATGAAGATTTACTCTCACAGAGGAAAAATGATCATATCCATTAAAAATAAAAGAAATTTTAGACAAAACCACATTTTCTTTTGTTTGGAATGAAGGCAGAGGACCAACGGAAGTACAAATTGGGAGAATGAGATTAAGATAGTACTAGAGAGTCGAATGATCCAAAAATGGAGAAAAATTCAGAAACATTAAAGTTTAATAAGGATGTTATGGAGGCTTATGGGCAGGAGTTCTTCTTTAAGTTGATTTTGCCAGCTAGATATTTGTCGTTGTGGATGAAGCTCAAGACTGCCTGCTAATTAGTGCAAGATTTAAATTAAGCGCTAAAGAAAGATGTGCCAATGAAGACAGATATAGTGAACCACTTTGCAGAGCTAAATAGAATTATTTAGTGCATTGCTTAAGCCGGTTAAAATGGATAAAATTTTAATAAAAAATGGGATAAAATGGGTCGATACTTCCAGGTGTCTTAACTAGTACGTCCCTTAAGTTCATTTTTAGAATAGCAAAGTATCTGGAAATTTTGTTAAATAAAAACAAAAAATAAAATAAAAGAATTACAGCATAAAGTAAATATAATAATTTATTTATGCATTTTTCCAAGTATTAAGTGTTTTCAATGATTGTGTTTTCAAATATTAAGTACTATTAGATTACTGTAGTGTTTCATTCAAGTGTTTTATGATGCTAACTCATCGGAGTTTATGTTATTTATATCTTTCTTTTATTTTACTGTGTTCATGGTCGTATATTTGGCTTTAAAATACACTTATCTGTCTATGTATAATTGACGATAGTTGTAATGATTCCAGATACCTTGAGTAAGAAATCAGTATGGTTGTATCTCTTCTTTATATCTGCATTCACTTGAGACTAACTGAAATAATGCCAGTTGATTTGCCAATGGGTCTTTTTGGGAAAGTCTTTTTAATTAAGACCAGTATCTGGTAATCCTCTGTATATACCTCCGACACGGCTTGAAGTAACAAAGAGGATTGAATCAATTGGTACTTTCAACCGCTGGTATTTATTCGAGAACGAGAAACAAAACATAAAAGTGAGACAGAAGATGGACCTGTGATAGGTTCATACACTTGCTGAAGTTAGAAAAGGTTTTTTGCACTGATGAAAATCTGAATATTCTTCACAAGAAAAAGATCAAGAAACCTTACAGAGTATCAAATGATGAAATTATAAATCTATACTCAAAATTATCTACAGTTAAAAAAAAAACAATCATTCTTATGCCTACCCGAAAAGATTGTATGGCTAATAGGCATATAATCATATACATTACACGTTACAGGATCCTTTGTCAAAGAGGGAGATGGTTCGAATCCTGGTGTTCCCAATTATTTTGTTTGGGAAGGGGGTCAGTGGTTTGACTCTGTAAGCTCAGCCAGAGTCGACCCAGCTCAAAATGGGTACCTGGAGAAATCTGGGGAAGGAAAACAGAAAGGGTGTGCAAAAGCACAGGATGGTAGGCCCCCAACCCCCCAATGCACTTCCTGGCTGAAGGGCCAAGAGACAGAGATCAGCACCACCAGTAGGGGCTGTAAAGTCTAATTCCATATTCTTTACTTTTTTATTAGATACAGGAAAAGCCTATGGACCTTTCCCTTATTTGGAATAGTAAAATAGAAACCACGGTGTTCACCCAGCTAATTCAATCAAATATGGGATGACAGCCAGAGAAGCGGCTTTTCAGAAGTTGCTTCTCGTTACTGTCAACTGTTTACTTGTTACTGTCTACTGTCAACTCGTAACTGTCAAGAATCCCCTTGATAGTTACAAAACTTGAACTTAGGTGTAAGTACTGAGTTTTGACAGGGGCAACAGCCTATTTCATACACCCTATTTTATTTGAAAAGTATATAGCGTATTCATTTTATTTGAAAAGTATAATGAGCTCCAATTATCTAAGCCTTGCTATACAATAGTTCAGTTTCTAGCGTAAAAAGCAACGGGTTGATGGGAGAACTGCCCTGCTGTATTGAGGATGACTCTTAATGTAACATTAAACACAGCAATCGTACTTATATCAACAAACTCTTTCAAATGCAGTTGAGTAGTGACATTAAAATTCAGAATGTCCAAAAATGTCCTAGGGAAGGGAGGGGCTGCTACTTTCGACTCTCCACTCTTTATACTAAAGTTTTACTATCGTTGTTTCAGTGCTTTAAGTGCGATTCAAGGTCAATATGAGGGCAGTATGATGAAGAGCTTAGTGTTCTTCACACAACGCTTTCAGATTGAAAGTTTCTCTGTTCAAATTTCCTTCAAATAACAAAACCTTTGGTTCATATATTTGAAAGTCAGTCAGGTAAATATTAAGAAAAGCCACTCTTATCGAAATGTTACCATTAACAATAATATAGAAAGAACCACAAATAAAACATCAGCATCTTCAGAAAAATGTATCTCGAAGAAATGTATAACCAAACCTATCTTCGGGGAATTCCTCACTCCAAACACAAAAGACCATACGTCCAAAACTAAATATACCACCTCAACAGATATGTAAAATGTCACCCCTAAAAAAACACACATATTGACCCACATCTACAGGAATTTGATACCTAAATTTCAGATACTACAACTAAAACCATCCCTGATATGGTAAGACCAAAAGATGATTACAACAAGTACCTAATGACACTAAGACAACTAGAAAAATCAACCAGATAGGTGTGGACATTCTCACGAACCTTAGGAAGAATACAATTCAGTGTGAAAGTCTCTATTGTTGATACTGACTATGGCAATACAAAATGTGTGAATGGAGATGAAAATCGTCCAAGTGATGAAAATATAAGCGTTCAACAATCGACGGTAGAAAGACCTGTGCGCGACTTGCAATGGCTGAAGAACCAGCAAAGAACAATTTCGAAGTTCTTTCGGAATTAACTAAAGAAAATCCATTCAAAATATCTTCTCACCAGGCCTTCCTATTACTATACAGGCAAAGGTTGGAAGAATTATTCGAGCTGTTTAATGCAGAAATACAAATGCTCAAACAAAGTACATCGGGAATCTTTAAAGTCTTTTTTCGTAGAAGCAAATGCTGAAGGTCAACCAGCCTAATTGCTATTATCGGCGAACTTGCATCTCGCATATTCGTTAGTCCACCCAAGATTTAAGTATACTAAGAGAAACTGTGAAGACTAAATACACCCACTAATTCCAGGGTACATTTACAAAAATACAAGCAAGCATAGCCGTCTATTAAAAAGACAAAATTGTAACTATTTCAAAAACCGTGAGCACAATGAATTATTTGAAAAATGAAGTAGATTAATTTCTGATTCAAGCGCTACAATGGTTTCGATTGATATATTGACAATGTCATTACTGAATATGGCTACTGATATAAGTAAATTCGAGTTTGCACTGATTGCTTTACGGGTGGAACCCTGCCATACGACTTAGTAGACGCCACAAGCTTGAAAAACATCCTACATGAAATAAAGACCCACTTAAAATTTGGTTCCCATTTGCCAGTAAAACCAAAAGAGGCAAATTTTTTTTATATTACGTTAAACTGAAGGTACATATCACTGAAATAAATGAACAACTTTTTGCAGTAGTAACAATTCCACTAATCAATCAACAGTGTTTGGTCACAAAATGGCCCATAAGTTGACATGGTATTCACGTGATGGTAAGACAGCAAACCTTATTGATTATGTTATTGTAAACAGAAGACTAGCAGGATCAATACAAGATACTAGGGTGTATAGGAGTGCCGTTATTGACGTTAAAAGTAAAGATCACCATCTAGTAGTGTCTAAGGTTAATTTAAAGCTGAAATTTCGGAAGAGTAACTCCCTCCCGGAAAGTTATGATGTTGGTAGACTTCAGGATGAAAATTTGAGAAAAAAATTCCAGGAACAGTTGAGTACTAAACTTGAGGGTTTAAAATTTGACAATGTGGAAGATGGATGGAATAATTTCAGAAAAACAATTTGTGAAGTTGCTGATGGTGTCCTAGGGAAGAGTGCTAAGACAGCAACTAGGAATATTAGTGAAAAAGCTTTAGGTTTAATAGAGAGTAGAAGGGGTTTGTATAAGAATTATCTGAGCGATAGGTCGTATGAAAACAAAAGGAATGTAAAGAAAGTGGAGAAAGCATTAAAATATGAACTAAGGAGATGTGAAATGGAGGCGATGGATAAAATTGCTGAGGATCTGGAAGATGCGGCTAGACGGCATAATAGTAAAATATTATACTGGCATGTTAATAAATTGAAAGGGAGTAGCCGATCCAGACTAGTCCCAGTTAAAGATAGAAATGGGGCCACAATTAGTGATAAGGAAAAAGTTAAAGAAAGATGGGTGGAACATTTTGAGAATGTGCTAAACCGAGATACAGTTGCAGGAAAAGATATAGATGAAAATGAAAAAGTTTGTGATACCTTGGATGTGAAGGAAGATTTGTTTAGTGAGGAAGAATTAGCGACAGTACTAGAAGGATTAAAAAATAATAAGGCCCCAGGTGCTGATAGTATGATTAATGAGTTCCTTAAATATGGTGGCTCTGAGGTTAGGAATAAGCTACTGAAGATTATGAACATGATTTTTGAAAAAGGGGAAGTACCCAATGATTTTAGGAAAACCTTAATTAAACCACTGTATAAGAAAGGTGACAAGAGTGAATGTCGTAATTATCGAGGCATTAGTCTGGTCTCTGTAGGTAGCAAATTACTGAGTAATATGATACTTTTTAGACTGAGACATGCTGTAGACAAAGTTTTAAGGGAAGAACAATGCGGTTTTAGAAAAGGTAGAGGATGTGTCGACCATGTTTTCACTCTTAGGTTAATAATTGAGAAGTCCCTTCGTTGTCAAACACCTTTGGTCCTTAGTTTTATCGATTATGAGCAAGCTTTCGATTCTGTTGATAAAACAGCGTTAACAAAGGTCTTATCGTTATATGGTATACCAGAAAAATACATTAAAGTGATTTGCGCTATGTACGAGAATAATACTGCTGCGGTTAAGGTAGGAAATGAGGTTAGCAACTGGTTTTGTATTAAATCAGGAGTTAAGCAGGGTTGTGTTCTATCCCCCTTTATATGGATCATTTTGATGGACTTCGTCTTAAGGAGCACAGGAAAGGCAATTGGAGACCATGGAATCAAATGGGGAGGAAGAACGCTCCTGGACTTAGATTATGCTGATGATTTAAGCATATTAGATGAAAGTGTGAGCAAAATGAATGAATTTTTAGAGGTTTTGCGAGTTCAGGGTGCTAAAATAGGCTTGAAAATTAATGTTAAGAAGACTAAGTCACTAAGGCTAGGAATAAGTGAAGATGAACAGGTGACCTTAGGTAACGAAAAGATTGATCAGGTTGGGAGCTTCAGTTACCTTGGTAGTATTATTAGTAAAGATGGTGGGAGCAGTGAAGATGTTAAAAGTAGAATAGCTAAAGCTCAGGGTGTTTTTTCACAGTTAAAAAAAGTTTGGAAGAATAGAAAGATAAGCCTACAAACCAAGATTAGAATATTGGAAGCTACAGTGATGACAGTGGTCAAATATGGCTCTGAAGCATGGACACTCCGAAAAGCAGATGAAAATTTACTAGATGTTTTCCAGAGAAATTGCCTACGGATTGTTCTGGGTACCCAGCTGACTGACCGTATTTCAAACAGTAGGTTGTACGAAAAGTGTGGTTCAATCCCGCTTTCTGGGGCTATAATGAAAGAAAGGTTGAGATGGCTAGGCTACGTTCTACGGATGAAGGATGACAGATTACCGAAGATTGTCCTTTTTGGCCAACCGTCTGGGGCTACACGGAAAGCAGGTCGTCCTTGTCTGGGTTGGGAGGATGTCATAAATAAGGATTTAAAGGAAATGGGAACTTCCTGGGAGGGTGTAAAGAGGGAGGCTTTAAATAGATTAGGTTGGAGGAGGAGCGTGCGTAGCTGTGTTGGCCTCAGGCGGCTTGGTGCTGCAGTGAGTTATTAGTAGTAGTAGTAGTAGTCTATATACGATTTATATAAAATATCTATTTTTCAAGTTAACATTAAGGAATATAACTATTTCATGAGCATCGTGCCAGATGTAGAAAACCTGCTCATTGATGAAGACAGAAGAAAATGAATGCTTGTAAACGTCCAAAATCAAAAGAACATGTCTCATTCAAAAATTTTGTTTGCTAACAAATGCACCCATCTATTGCGTAAAAATTGGTTTGTGTATCTTGGCCCTTTTTTATAAGAATCACAACAACAAAATGTTCCTAACTCAAGAGAAGCTCTGATAGGAAGAATAAAAGGAGAGATAATCTAAGAAATGATCTATAGCAATTTACTGTACCAAGAAAGACAGTAGGAACTCTATCATGTTACAATGACATGGAGAAAAAGACCCCAGTTATAGAACTGAACTACTCTGACAGGAGGTTGGAACAATAACTATTAAAAAAGGTTGCCAACTGGTAACAAAAGAGACAACCGTCCAAACATCCTTAATCAAAACAAGCACGAAAATAATAAGACCAAAAAGTAATAAATTTCAAGGAATTTATCATTCACAATCCCAAATACAAACAATGAGAAAAAAAAGTCTTCCATCTGGCCAGAAATCGAGAAGATTAAAAATAAAGTGCAATTGACAAACATAAAAGAGGCATTAGACTTACAAATACCACTCTTCACTAATGAGGACCAAAGATTAAAATATGTGGAAAGGCAGTATGGATATTTTCGCCAAATTCCTGGTACAATATTATTATTATAATATTTCTGGTATTTTTTATTTCATTAACAATAAGAGCACTGCTAACGCCGAACAATGAAAGCTCTTAAAATTGTGGAAAACAAAACCAAACACGAGATAACTGACGCACAAGAGATGCATCAATTAAAACCCCACTGCTCCCGACAATATCTAAACCATAAACACTGAGAGGATATCACAATACAAGAGAGTTAAGAGGTCGTCTCTTTTATACACCAATCGTAAATAAATTTTGCTAATATATAGTTGAGCGGCTAAGACACAGTGAATTGTGTTTCTTTCTGGCGCAGCCATACGTCAGTAATAAAAAGTGGCAGAAAAATAATAAATGTAAAATCAGCATCTAACCTTTACCGAGTAATTAACTATTTTATAAGAGTGTTCTTTTATTCACCGCCACAAAAATATAACTAGTGGTGAAGTCATAATAATTAAAATAGTGCAGATAATGTACTATTTATAATTTTGTTATAATTATTTTACCAATTTTATGTGCTATTTCACTTATTAAAAATGTGATTCTGCCAAGAAATTTTCATTACAGGAACTGGCTAACTGTGGCAGCAACAGACCACTCATTATGGTCATCAAGTAAAATCTACGGTCATGATTTTATCAACCGCCGATGAATGCCCAGAGAAGCCAAACATCTAAAATTTTCCCACCCCAAAACAGAATAGAGAACGCATCTAGTCCCAGTCATAAAGCAGATAAATACAACTACGATTACTACATTAATCACCTTAAATCCACATCTTAATACCAATACAGCAAGACCGAGTCGACCTAAGAAGAAAGCGTATACAGCTGAATACACGAACTGGTTTCAAACTAAAAATTTCGGATAAGGCTTGAAACAATACCTCAAAGAAGCAAGACATCTACCACACATACGATGATGCTCTGACAAGAAAAATCGACAGATAACCCGCAACCCAAGCTATAAAGAAACCAAAGGTATCAACATCAGCAACAATCAAGGAATAAATTACCTGACATTCGATGCAATGTTATAATTTATGAATCGACATATCTAAGTACGCTTTTAATTACTCTGAATCAAAAACATTTCAAGAAAAAAAATACTCTTTGAAAAATTGAAACAACTTTTTTTGAAAAATTATAAACTTAGACCAATCAAGTGAAGAGTATAGACATAAAAAGGGGTATAAGTTAAGGTGGAAAAATCAAAAACTAAAAAACTTTTATTAATAAGGATGAACAATAATTAATCCAATCCAAAAGTGAAATAGGCGAAGGACACCAAAAGATTATGGCTTAGGCGTGAAAGAGTGTTTTTAATTGTTGATGTATATTTAACCAAACTATTATACTTTAATATTTTTGAATACCTTGAATCAATTGGGAAGATAGCTGAATTAAAATCAATTTTCATAAAAATAAGTACGACTTATCGAAAAACAATTGAAACTAGAGTTTGAAAAAAATTTATGTCTCATTCAATTAATACATGTGGTGGAATTTTTGATTAAGCTGATGCAAATTATTTTTACAGGAATCTTGTACTAGTGGTTCAACAAAGAAGGATTAGAGATCCAGAAGAAAATCCACTATTGGCGGATTTTATCGGCTTCTTGAGTGAACTGGCTATTTTCATCCAGTATCACGATGAAATTTCAGTTGACTGGTTACAAAACTGTTATGGCTTCGACGGTGTAGCATTTCTGTATTATGTGACTTCCCATTTTATTGTTTGGCTACTAGTAAGAAACCCAAGATCAAGAAACGAACGCCATTGCGTCTTGGAGTTTATTTATACGCTGCAAATCTTGTGATTTATCTTCATTTTTATAGCTACGCTATTCCCCTGTTTAGCCAAATTAATGTATTTAATAGAGCAGGACGAACAGGTTTCAGCCTTTCACCATTCTGCCACCTATAAGGTCGAACGTCTCACCATCATGGTCTTCAGTTCTAATTGCATATTTGTTCTTTGTTGTCTGCATACCTGCCAAGAAGAACCAATTGGAGGTGCAATTGGACTTGCTCGATGATGATTTTTTTTCTGCATCTAATGGCCAAGTTAATTTATCGATTCGCCAGCTACGTTTCACTTGAGGGGATATTGGCAATTCCTTTTCACCTTTTCAGTCGCAGCGGCAATATCAATAAAAACTTCGTACCAATATCCCCCCACCCCCGAAAAGAAGGCAAGGGCAAGCAAAGATATGGCTCCTACTGCAGTAACTTCAAGATCAACGGCTGAAAATGCTCAACTAAAGACTAAAAAAAGCTAAACCTCAACAAGCCCACCCTCTAAATTAAAGAGTTTTTTCGTCCCCTTCATCCGCAAGGTTTTCTAAGCAGAACTGTTGAATGAGTCCATGACAGCTTATTTTTGGTTGGAATGAGGATTTTACTTTTGAAATACTAATGTTTTTTTTTAGAAACAATTATAGTACATTCCTTCAATTATATTATATTCATTGGTATTCACAGTGTAAAGCTGCAGTTTTGCTCAAGTGTGTTATATTAATCTAAGATGTAGGAATATGAGATTTATTGCGTTAAAATTATGTCATTAATTTTACTTTGATTATCATAGTTCCAGGTGTTAGAATAAAAATAAAAAACACAAAAATTTATAACTGAAGATGTAATCATTAGCCATTCCGCGGCGAAGGAAATAGAAGAATGAATTTAAAATATTAATAAACGATAAGAAGTAAAAAAAATTAAAATAAACTATTATATAAATGTAAGATAAGTCTGAATGAAGAGGACATCATTGTACGAAGGAAGGTATATATATTTAGGAGGTATATATTTTTCTGTATATATAATCTATCTCTTTAGGAATTACTACTGGCCCAACGAGCTTACGACGGGTAAGGTATGGGGAACTGTTGAGTCGTAGCAATTGCCACCACCAGCTCAAACCCGGGCGTTCTCCGGGACATCTTCGGGCTAGAGCGGAGACCCGCTGTGAGGGGCGGTGCGAAAAAAAAATTACGAAAATTCCAAATATGAATAAACAGAATGCCTCGGAAGTTCAGCCAGGTAGAGCTGCTTCAGCTCGAACTCGGGAAATAAGCGATAATATAATCAACGATCCGGGTAGGGCTTCAAATGACCGGACACGGGATTTAGGAGAAATAGTCAAAGAGTTGGGGTTTGAAGTGAGTGACGAGTCGGTGACACGCGAAGCACCGGACCGGACTGTAGCCTCGATAGATTACAGTAACATAGACATCATTTTAGAAGGTGTTCCACCTATGAGTTACTTTGGCCAGACACTTAAGCCGTCTAAAACACCTATGGAGATACTTGGGGATATAGTAGGGGATGTTAATATGGAGAAAGACGAGAGCGGGATACCTCCTCCCTTCCTCTTATGGAAACAGCGGAGAGTTCGGAGTCTAGCGAGGAAGAGGGTGAAAATGCTGCTTCTCAGGGCAGTCAATCTAAGCCAGTTCTGAGTCTACGCAATCGGGTAGTTAGACGCACTATCTCGGAAACCTCGGACAGCAAGAGGTTTATGGAGGCAGGCACAAGCCCTATCTCAGACTCTTTTATTGAGGCTGCTTTAGCGGGAAAGGGCGAAATCTACACTGTACCGGTAGTCCATACAGCAGAGGAGGTTGAACCAGACTCCGATTCGAAGGGGTCTCGAGAAGAGAAGAAAGTGACTGATATAATAGGGTATCACGGACGTGAGTGTGACGACCCAAGCCATACCAACATAGACTTGGCAGAATTGGGACACAGTGGGCTAGGTGGGGATCTTCCAGCCGTGTCCTTACTAAAGAACAGTTGGACATGGCTTCACCCGGAGAGGCCACTCGATTCGTAATCGAACGTATTTACGGAGTTACGGCTAACGCTCCAAAAACGGTAATCTGGAAGTTTCTGCTCTGGGAAAATTCGTCCTGGATAGGGAGATGTGCCAAAAGGAAGGATTGGAGTACTCCATTCCCACACGAAACTGGTATGCACTGTTAGATTCTATTGACATTGAAGATCAAGCCGGAATAGATCCTGAGGAATTACAGGAGTTATAAGAAGTATTTAAGAGCGGGACGGGTTGCCAACAGTGCGAAACCGAAGAAGTTAGTGCCGGTTGCCAAGCCAACACGAGATAGGGCTAAGCCCTTCCAGTCCTTGAAGAATACTCAGGAGCCAATGTCACCAGGAGTGAAAGCAAACAGGGCCAAGATACGACAAAACTCCATCCGGCGTATCCGAGAGAAGCTAGCCGCAGCTGTTTCTTTATACAATCTGACGTCTACAGCGGGGATTTTTCTGAAGCATTCCTTCACCCCCTTGACTGAATCATTAATGGAGCACTCGAACATGAGTCTGCTGACAGCTCCAGTGCCTTCAGCTCCGATTTGAAGAACTGGCTGCTATATTGCACACGTGCCCAGATCTCAAAACGCCAGGCTCTTTGGGACAGTCTGCATTTTATACTGAATTGTGACTTCGGCATTGTGACAGATACCTGCTGGATTCGTTGTCTAGCAGAGGATGGGGACGTAGAGACGAACTCTGGACCTGTCAATTTTTCGATGGACGATGTGTGTGATTGCAAAGATACTTCAGCATATCTATCCGATGACCTGTCTGACGCCGGAAGCGCGATTAATGTAATCCTATCCGGAACTGTGGAACAACGCGAAGAAGGAGAGATGCCGGGACGCGAAGTAGATACGATCTTACACCAACGCTTGGCGGTACACGACCGCGACAGGGTTAGGACCACCAACACCCATTTGCCTATATTTTAGTCATCTTTATTTCCAAACTACGTGATAACTACCACTGCACGGAGGGTTGCTCGTGACGTGGGCACGCCTATATTATTTTTTCGAGGAGACACCTTTCGGTGTGGAGGGCCTTGGAGAGTGCCACAGGCAATAATAGACGTAGCCAAGAATTTTGACACTGGAACTCCTCTGAGCTTGCGTCTTTCCATCAAATACTTGCACCATGTCACTCATGACACCATTGCGATAGCAGGGAACCTAAACGGCTCATACAGAAGTTGTAGAATCATACAAAATTTCAACTTTTACTTTTCTTTAGGCTACTAGGCTGTGTACCATAATTAAAACTCAAACATCCAGTAATTCAATTTGACCAGTTTCAGCAAATATGTTGCTCCTGTACTAGGTTCATGGCATTTAAACAAACCTTTGACATTACCTATCTAGTTCCATGAAGAATAGAACAGATAATGATATCACTACATATTCTGAAGTGTCTTATCCCTAATAGGCCTACCTTGAAGCAATTGTTCATTGACATTATCTAGACTGCTTACAACTAGAAAAATGAAATAAAGATTTTGAAAAATAAACTAATGAAAATAAAGAATTGGATAAAGGAATAACCAAGGACAAGTTTTGAATTTATTAAATTGATACAAGAAAATATATATATATATATATATATATATATATATATATATATATATATATATATATATATATATATATATATATATATATATATATATATATATATATATATATATATATAGTAAATAAAAAAAAATATTTTATATATATATATATACATATATATATTTATAGTACCTTTTATTTATGTTTTTACCTGCGATATTCCTCGAATTACGAGTATAGATTGCCAAATTGCTGAACAAGGAGAAAAGGTTCTAACAAAGAAGAACACAAATTCAAGCAAATTACCAAGTGATTCGCATAGAAATATTTTAGCTGAATATGCTGAAGGAGATTGTGAAGTAGTTTGTGAAAAAATATCTTAGCAGAGATGCATGAAATATCCGCCCGCTTCTTCCTTGCTATATTTTAGAGTGGCGTTCGTTAAAGGTTGCTTTGTCCTTAAATGTGTCATTTAAGGAGGATTCAAGGCGACATTTACGAAGCTAATTTATAAACCTTGGTTCTAATTATAAAGATATTAAACATTTCAGTTGCAAAAGATTGAATAACCCTTACATAAGATTTACTTCAAGTTATATTAATCTTTATCAATTTAAACACAACCCAGTTTAAACCTACCTTTAGAGTAATAAAATATACAACTAATAAGCGGCTGCGGAAAATTATTTCTAATTCTTAAGGTATATATGAACTTGAGATATACGCCAGTATATTCCATTTACCAGTTATATTTGGGGTGATGTTACTTGTGAAGTCAGTTACTGAAGTTGCACTATGCAGTAAATAAAAAAAGAATTTTTTCTGTTAAATGTTATTTTTCTTCAGCCAAAAAAATACAATGTATATATTATGAGGAGGATAATTAAAGATATTTCTTTGCGAACCACTTTCATGTATAGCCCTCTAGAATTTTTTTTCCGTTTCTTTATTTCAATTATTATTAAAATGACTTAAACGCTATAGATTTTCGGCTTCAGTGTTTCTTAATTTTTTCACCTTTCCAAAAAATCCATATCATTTCGTCCCAGCTAAAGAACGTCTTTAGTCGAAACCAGATAATAGGACTACGTATTTTTCGCCGTTTTACAATGGTTTTAGAGGTTTTGTGGGGTCCAAGTATAGGAATGGGGTTCAAAATACATCTTAAGGATATCAAATTGCTAATTTTAGGTAACAAGAAAATGGATCAAGTCAATAGCTTCTCTTGCCTGAGGAGTTATGCTAGTTATTATAGTGGATACAATGATAATTTAAAAAGTAAACTGGCTAAGTGGCAGGTTCTTTTTTTGTGTTCAAAAATTTTGGTAGAATAGGAACATTCAACCTGGTATTCAGATTATTTCAAACTTTGAAGTACAGCTAAAGTATTCTAAACCACATTAATAAAAGTGACGAAGTTTGGCTCTGAAATGCTTAAGTACATCGTCGTTATGTCACGTTACGTCAGAGACATCCCTTCAAACTGAAACAAGTTCCTTCACAATAAGCTAACATAGAAAACGATAAAACCATCATAATCATCGTCAAAACCATCTTAATCATGATAAGGAAACTATTCTAAATTTGATTGGAAATGGAGATTCAAGCACTGGTCAATTATGTAAGGCTGTCAAGGATAAACTTATTAATATAATTCGAAGATTTATTATTTACTCATCCATAAATTCTCTTTGCTGCTATGCTGGCTTTCTCACGATGTAGCATACACACATGTACGTTGAATTTTCTTGTTTGATACCGCTTTTCTTTAAAGAACACATTTGTGAAAACCCTGTCCCATCTCAAGGTTTTAAGTAGTAGCTATGAGATTAAGGTGGGTCAGCTTTTGTCATAGCTTGTCATTCACCTCCCTTTTATATAAATCTATGGCAGAATGTTCTACAAAAAGAAATTATGCCCGAATCTAGATATTACAGATGTTCCCAGATGAAAATTACGTAAGATACACCGCTATCCATTTTACGCCGTCGTCAAAATTGGACGGCATCACTTCTTCTGTGAAAGTCAGATACTTTGTTTAGAACGGTAAAATAAAACAATTGATCCAGTAAACGCTTAATTAGATGTAGTAAAATGGGAACATAACACAAATAGAGACGACGTATGAACATAAGATTCATCGGCCAGAGTATAGACTTTTTTTATTCTCTAATAAGGTATTTCTTGGCACTAGATCTTTTAACAAGATAGTATTACTGAGAAAACTCAATTTCCATAATTCAGTAATTTTTTCTTTTTAGTCAAAATCCCTATATACTTTGAAAAACCATTTTTGGTCATAATCAACGCGACTACCAATATCTGGAAAACAAAGCAATTAGCTATATTTTTTCCAACAAAAGGCTTGAGATGGAAGTTGACTTGCTGGACTTAATTGAGTGTCCTGATGGCACAGCAGCCACAGTTTTTGCTAAACTCAAGGAATGCTTCGATGGTCTTGTAAGACATGGAGTTACTGTTCGCAACTTTATAGGCTTCTGCAGTGGCACAACTAATTCGATGATGGGGCCCCAAACTCGTTGGATCATATGCATGTAAGAAACTTCCCAATACTCTTCAGTTCAGGACTTGATTCGAAATATGAACAGCCACTTCAGTCATAAAGCAAAACGAGTGAATTCATTGAAAGCTTTCCAAGACTTCTTAGAAATGGACAATCACCAGATATTGTCCCCTGAACAAACTAGATGGTTATCTGTACATAGCTGCGTCAGAAGGATTCTTGAACAATGGGATGCTCAGACATTATATTTTACTGAGACTGTGTTTTATGATCCTACCCATGGAAACGATTTAGCTTTTGGTGGCTTGAAAAACACCTTTATGAAAAGCAAGAGAATTTTAAAAGGGAGCAGTTGCCACAGATGAAAACCAGGTACATATTTGATGATGATTTGTATGAGATGTCCTGTCTTATAGAGTCTTCAAATGCTGCTAAACTCAATCCTTCTAGTCTTGCACCACTTTTAGTTAAGTATTTCCCACCTACGCGTCCTAGAGCTGCCATTGAGCGACCATGGCGTGAACTTAGCTCTATTGATGTTTTGAAGGATCTGTGTCAGTCACCAATAAAATATTGGAGATTCGTTTTGTCCATTGTTACCCCAAGCGGCCGACCAAGATTTGCAAATCTAAGGCACGTTATTTACTTTTTCTTTTCATTGCCTTTCTCGAATGTTGTTGCAGAACGTCTTTTCAGCACTTTAAAAGAGTGAAGACTGATAAACGAAATAGATTGTCGACGCTGACCTAATCTACCACCTTGCGTACCAAATGAAGGACGAAGAGGTTGAATATGCATTCTTCATCACTGATAGTTGATTATGAATTAGAGAAACGGCTAAAGGAAGTACGAGCATCTGAGACCGTTGAAGAGTGTATATGAGTGATCAAAGTTAGTCTATTATAGCAAAAGTTTCTGTTTTGTGTTGCATTAGATATTTAAAACTACCACTGTTCCTGAATCGTTGTTTGAAGACAAAAGTGTGCTTTATTGATTTATTGTGATGGAAAGTACTTATATAGCAGATTAGAATTCAATCAACGTATGTATTGATACGATCCTAGGCTGTAGCTTCAGAATGTTAGTGATGTATATCTACGGTGGAAGAGCAAAAGTTTCTGTTTTGAGTTGCATTAGATATTGGAAACTGCCGCTGTTCCTGAATTGTTGTTTGAAGACCAAAGTGTGCTTTATTGATTTATTGTGATGAAAAATACCTACCAAGCAGATTTGAATTCAATCAGCGTAATCTACCGATGCGATCCTAAGCTTGGTTCCATCGTTTGCAGTTGCGTATCAGTTGCTTTAATCATTTGAATCCAGTATCTGATTTGTTGTTTGAAGTCCAATTTTAAGTGCTTTACTATGATGAACAGTACCTGATTAAGTAGAATAGGATTCCATCAATAGTAACTGAGAATATTGAAAGTGCGTTTTATTTTAGCCCCGTTGCGTGTCTAGCTAAGCATCGGAGTTTATGCCTGATGTGGCAAAATATTCGTGTCGGAACATATCTTGTTCCCACGTAGCCATAAACACCAAATGCCAATTAAATTAATATATGAAAATCATTCTTTCCTTATGTGAGCATTCGGATTCACAGATGCTGCAAATTTGCAGCAACTCCTACAAATGCCACGTTTGCAACACTTTAGAATCGCCGCTAGCTTAAAAGTGTACCATATTAGTATACTAGCGATTTACAAGAACCACTGCAAACGCTGCATTTGCAATGACTGCAACAATTCGTAACTGTCATTATTACGAGATCAAACAACGCCCAATTACTCTTTTGCAGTTTTAAACAAAACATGGCTTTAAATCATCGTATGATCAATCGTAAGTCGATAGACCGTTGTAGAATGGTCTAAATCTGAATTGACCTGGGACTTCAGCAGGAAATTGAACATTTTTGCGAACTTAACATGCACTAAGAGGGTTTGGGCATGTCTAAAAATTCCCTAAAGATTTTTCTACTGATAGCCTGACGCCATCTACCGACTTTCGAATCATGCGAAGTGGAAACACTGGACACACGATCAAACTGTAATAATAACCATTCTCCCTCGACTTTCTCTATGTTCAAAAAAAAGGAAGTTCTCTTGCGACATAGAGAACATAATTGCAGCCCATTGGTTAGGATTCTGGCTTGGGAAGGCTGAAGAAGGTAAGGCTCCGGAAAACTCGTTATAAACAGTGCATTTCGCCAAAAAATACATGTTCAGCTGCTTCGACGTGCTTCCTAACTCATAGGGAAAAAGGTTTCTATCTTTCTGAGTCACTTTTGAAAAAGCAAGAGCTGCAAGGTTGCTCTAGACATACTTCTGCTGCACTATCTACGCTCTCGATTTCCGCGGCGAAGTGATGGTTGACATCATCGGTACGTACAATCTGTCCGAAAAGAATTGTGCATAAACGAAGCAACTAAAAATTCAGTGCATAATTAATGACTTTTGTCATTAAAACAATCCAGTGAGTGAAGTGAAGGTATTTGCAGAACTCACAAAAGATTCGATTTTAGCTTTTATCGTTGGTTTTCTTAGTCAACCGACAATTTTCAGATACTTAGGATTTAAAATAAATTGCTTTAAGCTCTTTTTCTATGGCAAGAATTACAGAAATTATTCAATCATAGCAGGCCATTGCTCAATCAGGCGGTTTGCAGCTTTTTTCATGGTGGGCCACCTAGTGGGGACGTGCTTTACGACCTCATATGTATAGGAACCTTAACTTTTAGCCAAAAGTGGCTAAAATCGTCACAACAAGCAGACCATCCGCTGAAAAAATGGTAAACGGCAATTATCAAATCAGGACATTTTTCCCCAAGTTCTGGTAGTCCTTTTTAGAACGTATTATGCCCTGCATCGATGTTGTAGGTACCAATATTTAAATAACCTTTCAATACCGTTTCTTATTTTCCAATTCAACAATTGACCAAACTTTCATATTGACAGCTAAAGTTATGAAACTAAATTTTGTCCAGTAGCTTCAGTTACTGGTCTGGATTTTCATAGCTTCATTTGTAAAGTAATCAAATGTTTTCTTGATGTGGTTATATTTATCTATTTATTTTTTATCTATTTTATTCATTTACTTACTATATATTTCATTAGTATCGTTGCTTTGTTAGGTAGGGACTTAGTGCTCAATTAATTACTTTTTTTTTTGTCTTCATTATTTAGGGTATCCTCTAGAGGACAGTCATCATGAATTATCGTCAATTATTTATTAATAACAGTGGCCTAAAATGGCAGAAATAAATGAATCTTGCCTTTATAATACTTATTCTGCACCAAAGATGCTAAATTTTGTTAGTCCATTACGAACTTAAATCAATAATGATTCATGTGCATTTTTTTATCTGTTGTTTGAAAAAAAAACTCTGTTTGAAAGTCTGGACAAGATTCCTTGAAAATATTTATTAAACTCTCTTGATTTTAGACTCATGAGGTTCTCTGGACTGAAGTCGCCGCATGAATTAAGTCAATAAAATGTAAACACAAAATTATAAATTGTATTTATTTCTATTTTCGATTTATTCTTTTTACTTATTCCTAATTATGGTCCCTAGGCCTACTTGTAAGCTTTGACGAAATAAAATCACGGAGCCTTTGGCTAGCTTAACGAAGCCTTCAGAAAATGAAAGGTTGGCACAGGCAGGTTTGCTTACTAAGTCCTAGCATATGTCAAGAGGCGGTTTTGGGGGAGGGCAAAGGGGCAGTTGCCCAAGGCACAGAAATTTACAGACCGTAAAATATCAAATAAATAGTCTAACAGTTAGAATCATTTTGTAATTTTGATATTTTGTTTGTATTAAAATTAAGTAGAGGATGCAGTTAATAAATGAGAATAATTGATAAATTATTAATTAATTAATTAAATGTAATAAATTAAAATATAGAGATCATTAAATAATAATAAGTAAAATAGTTAAGCTAAAATCATTAAATAATTAAAATTATAAATTAAAAGATGATTAAACAATAAATTAGTAATCAATTAATAAACTGAAAATAATTTTGTTAATAAATGATATTTTTGTTAAAATTTGGCCTAGAAACTTTGTGGGAGACCGAGAGGAGGGGGATTTTCCCTGGGGAAGAGGAGCCAAAATCGCCCTGCATATGTGGTAGCTCTAAGAGGAGATACTTCCTATCTATGTTCTGATATATTCTATTAGCTGACAGTTGTTTGAAATAGGCAATAGTTCGGACAATCCTCTAATACGATTAAATCATTAAGTATTTCTACTCTTTAAGTAGGATGAACTTTCTTTTTTGTTTTAAAGAAAATACTAAAACCAGGCGAATCAAACTTTCAGGAGAACTCAAATGCCAAATCCTAAAAACCTGAAAGTTTCATTTACTTTGCAGAACCAATTATCAGTAAAAGCTGAAGACGGTTTGTCCGAAAAGCGACTTTCGGACTTTATTAATTTTGATTGAATTTAAAGCAAAATAAGTTTGGACAAAATTATCAGGTCGTAGAATGTGGAATCTTTCAGCTGTAATATGGAATAAGTAAATTTACTTGACTTAAAAGTAAATATTCAACTTTAAGCCAACTCTAAAAGTAAATGATAAGAAATTTCGAAAAAAGAAAATTTCTGAACACATTTTTCAGAGAGGAGAGAGTAGACTAAATTGGTAACACAAAAACAAAACAAAAATATCTAAACCGAGTAGGAGAAGAAACAAACACTTTCAAAGTCTTAAAACACAAAAATACCCATTTTTTAAAGGAGAGTAGAATAAAATGCCAAAAAGAAGTTAAAACGACTTCAAAAAAGACAAAATTTCAAAAATTACTTAGGACAAAAATACCCTTATTTTGTAAAGAAGAGAGTATAGTAAAATGGCAAAAACAAACGACATCTGAAACGATTGGGAGAAAAAACACAAAATTTCAAAAACACAAAAATGCATATTTTTCACTGAGGGGAGAGGCGTAAAACGATGAAACAATCAGTTAAGACAACTAGGAGAAATAAACTGACAATTTCAAAGGCACAATCCACACAAAAATACCCATTTTTCGGAGAGGAAAGTAGAGTCAAATGGTAAAAAGAACAGGTAAATCGACTAGGAGCAAAATGGTGAAAATGTCTGCGATGTTTCAAAAGGCATAAGGTTAAATATATTACAACCTCTAAAAATGAAACTCCCTCTAAAATATTTTGAAGAGCCTCTTCTCTCAAAAATAGAGGCCATTAGATTCAATTGATTTGATTTTGATTCCTTTCTGAAAAATATCTCTGATCCGTCAGAAGAGTTTTCAAGGAGGGGGGTCAAGTTGAAAACAAAGTGTTACATATTAAATCAGCTTCCTATGTGACACATTTAAGATTTATAACCTGTAAGTATACCAACTAATTTTATACCTTCTAATTGTAATTACAGAAAGAGATGAGCACAAAAATAAAAAAAGGGGAAAAATTAAGATTTACAAAGAGAAAAACCAATCAGACCAGAATTTATAGGTTTTCTCACTTGTAACAAGGCGCCATTTACAGCCATTTTTGATCCAAACTGGTGTGTGATTCACTTCATAAAGGCTCCTTGCTAAAAATTGACCATAAAACATGAATAATACTTACTTAAAGATAGGTTATTCAAAAAAAAGGCACTAGATACCTAATTTGTTTCACGTTTCATCGTTCTGTAAAACGTTCTTTTACAAAAACTAACAGTTCCTTTCTTTTTTTTACAAATTTTATGTCTGTTTTTACCCGAAGCTCTTTAGTCAGAAAAACCAACTTCATTGATTTGGTCTATCCAGAAACAAATCATTGTCCAAACCTCCTTATTTACGTGACACAACGTCACTAGGAACGAGTGGATCTAATTTTGATCATCCCTCTTTTTTTGTGCAACGTTAAAGGAGGATAGAAGTTTTTTCCCTATATAAAACTCTTCTGGATTCTCTATTTTTCTCAACAGTTACATTTTTATATTAACATCGCAGTAGTGCTCTAATTTAAGGAATTTCGCTCAATAAATACTAAAATACCTACAAAACTGTCAAACTGTCAGAAACATAAAGGCTACATGCTAAAAATTGACCGTAAAAGATGAATAATACTTACTTCAAGATAGTTTATTCAGAAAAGAAGCACTAGATACCTAATTTGTTTCACGTTTCATCGTTCTGTAAAATGTTCTTTTACAAAAACTTACAGTTCCTTTCTCCTTCTTTTTTTACAAATTTTATGTCTTTTTTTACCCTAAGCTCTTTAGTCAGCAAAACCAACTTCATTGATTTGGTCTACTCAGAAACAAATCATTGTCCAAACCTTCTTTTTTAGTACTGGATACTCCTTATTTAGTACTTATTTTCTGCTTGCTTAGTATTGAATATGCATAAATAAGAATAACTTTAAAACTCAAGCCCCCTGACTCCCTTCCTCCCTTCACCGTTTTCAAGCAAAAAAATCTTTCGCATTATTTGGCCAGCAATCATCGTGACACAACGCCTCCTCTCCTCCCTTCCTTTGATAAAGCAAATCGCGTCTTAAAATATTTCAAAATAATCAACTGTAAAAAAAGAACACAATTTAAGTTATTAATGCCAAACCATTATTTGCCAACCATTGAAGTATACCAGAACCCTCAAAACAAATAGTTTGTCTCCAACTCCACCCGATGCAACCTCATTCATATTTTTCTAACAGAATTATATGATTCTATCGCATTTCATCTTTAGGTGCGTACAAGTCCAACCTTTAGGGGGAGAATCAAACCACTCTCCGGGGGAGGTTAACTTTCTGTGGTTATTTTTCAGTTTTTCTATCGTAACGGTATCTCATACCAATCTCAAGGACCCATCAACCGTATCTTGTTTTTTCGCACAGATCCATCCGTGGAATTCTGAGATTTTTGGGGAACACCGGTTGAGGAAGGATCAGGTAAATGGAGGACGTCAACATTGTCTGTTATAAAAAGGACACCAAAAGGAAAAAATCACCGCATTTGGTGACAAATCCCCTATGGTGGCAACACTGCTTAGGTTTATTCATATCTGAAAAACTATAACTTTCTATAATTCTTTTTTTTATTATAAAAATTTCAGGGCAGTATCAGATTTCCAACATTTCATCATATTCCAACCTTTAAGGGGGGAGAGAAGGGGCATAATGTCAATTTTTCTGCAGTACAATTTCCCCATGGGAATTGAATCTCAGACCATTTTCAGGGATCTCCTCCTCTCCTAACCTGTACTCAGGTATGAGTCAACCGTAGCTTGTTCTGAGGAATCCTGATATTTCTGAGGAACACTGTTCGAGGATATCTTATGCCAGACAATTGGAGGAATTCAACAACGTCTATCATAAAAAGGCCACTGTGCCGTTGGTGGTCACTAGGAACGAGTGGATCTAATTTTGATCATCCCTCTTTTTGTACAACGTTAAAGGAGGATAAAAGATTTTTCCCTATATAAAACTCTTCTGGATTCTCTATTTTTCTCTACAGTTACATTTTTATATTAACATCGCAGTAGTGCTCTAATTTAAGAAATTTAGCTCAATAAATACTAAAATACCTACAAAAATCTCACAATCTTAGGCTCCATGAGTCTCAGTCCCACGGGCACTCCTCCCTCCCATCCCGGCCAAACTTTCCGCTTTAACCACCTTCCAGGAAATATTTAGAGATGCTAGTCTCTTTCTTTCTTTTCTTACGACCCCAGAGTATTCTAGCTTTTTCAACCTATCATTGCAGTTCATGCAGACTTTTAGTTATAGGAATTGTAGAGACCATGTCTTTGCATATCTATAAGACAAGCCCAAGCCAGTCTTCTATAAAAGGGGACGCCCATGTTCCGATCCAAATTAGGGGATCATAACGCGTAGCTCATTAAGTCGCAATTAGCACCTTCTTTTTTTTATAATACTTAGTAGTATCAGGCATATTGAATGTATAATAAGTCGTTAGTTCATTAGTAAGCTTAACCACTAGGTTTTATACATCTACAAAATCTTTGTTTGAAACAATTAATAGGTGACTTTGGTCGGATTACCATCTCAGGAGTCAGCTCTAAACAGACATGCAACGGCAAAATAGATGCTTTTCGTCTAATCTTATTCACGCGTTTTCCCTGCCATTAATTCTGCTAGACAGGGTTGGTGCCTAAAATTATCCTTAGACAATTCTCTGAAAACATCCAAGATTTCCATAGAGGGATTCCTTGTTCTTCTTCAACTCTACATTGCTCAAAACAATCCAAAAATCAAATAAAACCGTCTAATCTTATTCACGCGTTTTCCCTGCCATTAATTCTGCTAGACAGGGTTTGTGCCTAAAATTATCCTTAGACAATTCTCTGAAAACATCCAAGATTTCCATAGAGGGATTCCTTGTTCTTCTTCAACTCTACATTGCTCAAAACAATCCAAAAAACACGTGAAAAAGATAATTTCATTATTAACAAACTGCAGAGGTGAAAGTAAACACAATGCACGAATATACACAATGGACTCACCTCTTCAGCCTTTTCTTCTAAGGAGTCCTGAACTCGTTTGATTTTTCTAAGCTGAAGTTTGCAAATATCTATTGGAGGAACTTCTACTGGTATTGCTAAATCTTTCCTAAAAAAAAACAACCAGAAAAAAAAAGCAAATACACAAAAAGAAAAGACAAGCCTGTCCATATAGCAAAGGAAAGAAAGGAGAAGAAAAGATGAAAGAAAAAGGGAGCTAATGTGCACCTTAACAAAATCTTAAATAGAAAGATTAAAACTTCAATATACTTAACAGCTTTGTTTCACAGTGTTTGCGACTACAAAAAGTTCTATTTAAAATGATTATTTTAACGTCTTCCCAATTTTATTAGATAGGCTTTCCCAATTTGGTCGTTTTTTTCTGTGTTCTTTTTTTAAGTTCTTCGTTTTCAAAAGTTCCACTACAGTAGGCCACCTACTTTCATGCATAAATCAAACACCTCAAAGTACCCCCGCAAACATTCGTTAAGAAACGCGATACTATTACTACTACTTCTACTACTACCAACAACTCACGGTAGGACCAAACCTACCGTGAGGTAGGTTTGGTCCTACCTCAGGACCAGTCACCTTTGTCACCTCTTCAGCCTTTTCTTTCCCTGAACTCGTTTGGTTTTTCTAAGCTGAAGTTTGCAAATATCTATTGGAGGAACTTCTACTGGTATTGCTAAATCTTTCCTAAAAAAAACAACCAGAAAAAAAAGCAAATACACAAAAGGAAAAGACAAGCCTGTCCATATAGCAAAGGAAAGAAAGGAGAAGAAAAGATGAAAGAAAAAGGGAGCTAATGTGTACCTTAACAAAATCTTAAATAGAAAGATTAAAACTTCAATATATTTAACAGCTTTGTTTCACAGTGTTTGCGACTACAAAAAGTTCTATTTAAAATGATTATTTTAACGTCTTCCCAATTTTATTAGATAGGCTTTCCCAATTTGGTCGTTTTTTTCTGTGTTCTTTTTTTAAGTTCTTCGTTTTCAAAAGTTCCACTACAGTAGGCCACCTACTTTCATGCATAAATCAAACACCTCAAAGTACCCCCGCAAGCATTCGTTAAGAAACGCGATACTATTACTACTACTTCTAATACTACCAACAACTCACGGTAGGACCAAACCACCTGAAGCCAATACAGCTACGAACACGTCTCCCCCATCCTAATATATTCAATGCCTCCCTTTTTGCACCCTTGCAGAAAGCTCCCTTATCTATTAGATCTTTTTTCACAAAGTCCTCTCACCACCCCAATCACAGACAACCTCCGTTTGGCACTAAATACTTGGCCGAAAAGGACAATCTTCGGCGATCTGTCGTCCTTCATCCGCAGAACGTGCCCTAGCCATCTCAACCTTTCTCTCATTATGGCCTTAGAAAGTGGGATTGGACGCGAGACTGAAACTTTAATTGACATAATCGGAACTGATTTGCTCTCTTTGGGGTAGTTGGGGGGGGGGAGTAATTCTTAAAAATTAGAAAAATGAGGTATTTTCAACTTACGAACGGGTGATCGGATCTCAATGAAATTTGATGTTTAGAAGAATATCGTGTCTTAGAGCTGTTATTTTAAATCCCGACCGGATCTGGTGATGGGGGCGGGGAGTTGGGAGGGGGAAACCTAAAACTTGGAAAACACTTAGAGTGGAGGGATCGGGATGAAACATGGTGGAAAAAAATAAACACAAGTCCTAGATAGATGATTGACATAAACGGAACGGATCCACTCTCTTTTGGGTAGTTGGGGGGGGGGGGTATTTCTGAAAAATAAAAAAAAATGAGGTATTTTTAACTTACGAACGGGTGATCGGATCTCAATGAAATTTGATATTTAGAAGGATATCGTGGCTCAGAGCTCTTATTTTAAACCCGACCGGATCTGGTGACATTGGGGGGGGGGAGTTGGGAGGGAGAAACCTAAAAATTGGAAAACACTTAGAGTGGAGGGATCGGGATGAAACTCGGTGGAAAAAAAACACGAGTCCTAGATACATGATTGACATAACCAGAACGGATCCGCTCTCTTTGGGGTAGTTGGTGGGGGGGTTAATTCTGAAAAATTAGAAAAAATGAGGTATTTTTAACTTACGAACGGGTGATTGGATCTCCATGAAATTTGATTTTTAGAAGGATATCGTGTCTCCAAGCTCTTATTTTAAGTCCTGACCGGATCTGGTGACATTGGGGGAAGTTTGGGGGGGAACCTAAAATGATGGGAAACGCTTAGATTGGAGGGATTGGGATGAAACTTGGTTGGAAAAATAAGCAGAAGTCTTGCATACGTGATTTACATAATTGGAACGGATCCACTCAATTGCGGGGGGGGGGGTAATTCTGAAAAATAAGAAAAATGACGTATTTTTAACTTACGAAGGAGTGATCGGATCTTCATGAAACTTCATATTTAGAAGGACCTCGTAACTCCGATATCTTATTTTAAATCTCAACCGGATCAAGCGTAATTGGGGGGGGGGGGAGTTGGGGGGACCGGAAATCTTAGGAAATACTTAAAGCGGTGAGATCAGGATGAAACTGACCGGTCTGTCTGTCGGTCCCGGTTTTGCTACTTTAGGCACTTCCAGGTAAGCTAGGACGATGAAATTTGGCAAATGTATCAGGGAACGGACCAGATTAAATAAGAAATAGTCGTTTTCCCGAGTCTGTCTGTCGGAAGAATAGAAACCTGTCTAAGATACGTGACTGACATAACTGGACCGGATCTGCTCTCTTTGGTGGAATTGGGGGGGGGGGGGGGGTAATATTGAAAATTGAGGTATTTGTAACTTACGAAAGGGCGACCAGATCTTAATGAAATTTGATATTTAGAAGGATCTTGTGCTTTAAAGTTCTAATTTCAAATTCCGACCAGATCCTGTGACATTCGGGGGAGTTGGAGGGGGGAACCGGAATTCTTGGAAAACATGAAAATTGGAGTATTTATATCTTACGAATAGATGATCGGATCGTAATGAAATTTGATTTTTAGAAGGAATTCATGTTCAGAGCTCTTATTTCAAATCCCGACCAGATCTTTTGACATTGTGGGGATTTGGAGGGGGAAATCTTGGAAAAACACTTGGAGTGTAGGAATCGGGATGAAGCTTGGTGGATAGAATAAACAAATGTCCTTGATACGTGATTGAAAGAATCGTACTGGATTCGCTCTCTTTGGGGGAGTTGGGGGGAGGGGTTCAGTGATTTGGCGAGTTCGGTGCTTCTGGACGTGCTAGGGCGATGAAAATTGGTAGGCGTGTCAGGGAGCTGCACAATTTGACTTGATAAAGTCGTTTTCCCAGATTCGATCATCTGGGGGGCAAAAGGGAGAGGAAAAATTAGAGAAAATTAGGTATTTATAACTTACGAGTGGGTGATCGGATCTTAATGAATTTTGATATTTAGAAGGACTTTGTGACTCAGAGCTCTTATTTGAAATCTTGGCCGGCATTAAGCCTCTTATTTTCCTTTTTAAATCAATCTATTGATTCATAGAATTTTGTTAGAGCTCATACCATATGATCTCTTGGCTCTTAGCTCTTATCGCCTCGTCACAAGTGCCATATGAGCTCTTAGCTCTTGTTTAGTCAGCAAACTACAAAGGCCTAATCAATGAAAAATAAAGCGAATCTTAAGCTCATCAAAGAAGTAAACACGTAATTCTCAGGCACTGTGGCTTTATTAATTGATTATTATTTTATTAATTAATTAGTAATTTATTAACTATTTTTATTTATTAAGTACACTGTACTTTCTTAGACAAAAATAAAATAAAAAAATAAATAAAAATACTCATAACTGTTAGAATATTTATTTGAAATTTTGCGCCCCTTAAAACTTCCATGCCCGTGACAAGTGCCACTATACCCCCCCCCCCCGAATAAAACCGTTTCTTCTCCTTCTTCAAAATAATCACCTTCGACTCTAAATATGTATGTTTCACTTGAGGATATACTTCAGGATATAGCACTAATGTGAATAGCAGTCGGTGACAGTTTGAGGAGAGGTTCAAAGAAATGGCATTTTTGTTTTCCAACGTTGCCAAATGTGGTACTTGCGTAGATTCCCGATTATCTCAGGGGAGGGGCCTTAAAATTTTTAGACTTAATTGCTACTCGTTCAAGAAGGTCACATTCGGGTCTACTTGTATCTGTCTCTACTTGTCTATGTCATTGTCCTTTCACTTAAAAAGTGAAGACGAGATGCCCTTTCAGAGATTTTGACTGTGCCTTCCATTTCTACCACCTGCTTCAAGCCACTTTTAAAATAAGCTTGGTTTCTGGCCTTCCAGGCGAAGCTCAGAAGATTTTACCCACTACCCTCCCCCCCTTCCATGAAAAAAAAGTGTCTTACCAACTCTACTTGTTTATGTCTATGTCCTATCACTTAAAAGGGCAGAAATTATAAGGTGAAGACGAGATGCCCTTTCAGATATTTCGACTGTGCTTTCCTTTTCTAGAAAGGTAGCTAATATTGTAAAACCACTCTTGGGACCAACGAGATGAATCTTAACTGTCGTTCCCTGAAGTTAATAGGCTGATTACTCGACCTTTTTCCCCTATAAAATGGAATGTTAGGAGATTCAAAGTATTCCCAAGCCCTTAGAGAGTAGATGGGTAAACAAATGAGTCGTTAAAATATACTCATATGCCCATCTGGGCTTTTAATACACCCCAGATATAAGATGTGCCACAGAAGGCACACATCATTCTGATCATCCTTGCATCAAGCCACCTGTAAAATAAACTAGCTTTCCGGCCTTCCAGGCAAAGCTCAGAGGATTCTAACCTCCCCCCCCCCTTCCATGAAAACAAAGTGTCTTACAAATTGTGCACGGTACCGTATATCGCAGAAATTACACCTTGCGCAAACAGTTGCTATTTTTTTTTCAATCAAACACAATTATTTGCCCTATGGTGACAAATGAAATAAAGCTGTATTATGAAACCCCAGGTCTTGTATTACTTCTGGTACATCATGTTTATATTCCCATTTTATTGCTATTTGCATTATCCTAGTTGTTTTTGGGTTGCAAAATTTTAGGAAATCCCCAGCTTAGTCTACGTCAGTTTGCTCAAAAGTTCCCATTGATCATTAAGCCATCTTTAAGTGGATGATTTAAGTCCTGTTCTTCGAATTTTTAAGACCCAATTTTATGACAGTAGAATTTGGATTTTTAGGCAGTTCAAAACGTGGTATTTCGAAAATTTCTTGTTATAAGCTTCAAGTATGTGACCATCAAATTTATAGTCTATATAGTCCTATCATTCAATATATAGGTGTTGTTCTTTATCGCTTTTGTCTTTACAAACCTGTATTCATCACTTAAGCGTAAAACTTTGATAAAATACTGAACCGATGCATTTTCTGTCCAATATTTTCTCATTTTCAATTAAAAAAGTATCCTTCTTTGATTCCTTCTCATTAACTACTTCTCTTTTATCAATCTACATACTTTATACAACAAAAATTAAACCGCCCTAGATCTCCTTAAAACCAACAGAGAAATAATACATGTTAGATCTGAAGCTTTGAAAAGAAGTAATATTTCAAAAAGTTATTTAGAATAAGAATATTATTGAATATTTTCACGAAAAATTCCAGTTAAAAAATTTTTTCCTCTTCAATTTGCTCTTAGGTTTTCTAATACCACTGTAAACAAATTTATACAATATAATCAAACTCAGTAATTTCTGGCTACTACATTATCGGCGCGTACAAACAGCTCCTCCCATTTAATCTGCCATCAGCAGTCCAGTTTATAGTACCCTGGAACACATATTTTGGCAGAAATTTTCAAAAAATGCCTTTGAAACCGAATCAAGACTTTGAAACCAACTTATAATTTCTAAACACGTCTAATAATAATATTACACTACTAATTATCAATTTTTATATATGTATTAGAATAAATTATTTCAAAGTTAGACTTTAAAAGTTACAAAGGTGAAGCCAAGTTTGGCATTCAAGAGAAATCTGACTTTTCTACCCATTCGGAAATCTATGTTTCTGCTTGCTTAAATGTTCTCCGGACCACTTGCATCTTGGCCCGGCTTCGTCTAATGGTTTACTAACATTAATATTTTTAGGCCCCTTCTAAGTCGGAGGAGTCCATGCTATCGATATCCTGTTTCAAACTCTCAAATCCGGCATCAAATAAACCTTCTAAACATTCACGTTTTACAGAAACAGCAGATTGCTGTTCTTTGAAGTCTTTTTGCAATTTCTCGATTGTCCGTTTCAAACCTTCAATTTCTGGCAATACCTTCCTCTAGATTGAACGCTACCTTGGTGAGAGTCACTTATTTCATGATTCGTTTACTAACGTTAACGGAGTTCGTTTAACGCAACAGAAACGGATAAGGTAACGTTTGCGAAAAAAGTGAGCATTTACTTAATATTTAATTCATAGGTAAAGGGGATTGGTGTAGGAAATCCTTCAAATAATTTTAAACCCGTTTTATTAATTTATTACCTATTAAGTTATTCTGTTTTTTTTATTATTATTTATTGTATTTAATGTCTAATAAAAACGGTCACTTAATATGAACTTAGGTTTACCATGAAGATAGTGTCAAACAGAAGAGGGGAGAATGGAGTGATGTCCCATTCTACCTACTGTTTCTACTATTTATTTTAATAAATTTATTCAAATCTACTTACTTGTTTTTTACTTAAAAATATTTTCATGTCTACTATACATAATCTTTTTTCTCTGTACAGCTTAGTATTTTATCTACAGCAGCCAATAGTTAAAAATAAGTGTAAATTTCATTTTTCACCTCCAAACTAAAATCTTGAAAATTAACTGAACTGAACGGTATACAAGTAAAGTCTTGAGCCAATAACGAGCAGGAAAAATAAACGCCGACAGTAAATACTTGATAAATTCTGTGGTTTTTAAAAGTGCGCATTCGATGACAGTAATAATGAAAAAGAATTCAGATTACCTATAATTATCAGATTACCTGTGAAAAAGAATTCGTAAAGAGTAGCTAAAGTTTAACAACTGAATAATTTTTTTAAACAAAGATTTGCCAGAAATATTTACCCTATGCAGTAATTTCCGGAGCTGCAAATTACGCGACAAAGAAAAAAAAATGACAAATCAGAAATCTTGCTTAGGAGGCCGGTTGAAAGTAAAATAAGAAAGCACTGATAAAAAAATTTAATAGACCTACGGCGACCTAAGTTTTGAAAAGAATACCATTAGCAACAGGAATACCATTACCAACAAAAGTATTCTAGAAATCAGGAAAGGACATATATTTCACGAGAGGAAGGCTCAATCTTTTGTGATGGGAGGGGAGCCTGGGGAAGAAACAAAACTAGCCGAAATACGTGGTAAATATATAAACAAAATCTATTTTCTGTTTAGGTTAGAGCATTTTCACCGATGGGTAGTTTTTAGTTTTTTGGCGTCCATAAAAATTCAGGAATAAACAACTTATTGGTTTACACCTTCAAAAGAAAGCTGTACCTTCTAAGCTATTTTATGTCATTTTGTTTTAGCTGATTTTCCACCCACGTTTTTTTCTTATAAATTGGACACCCGCTAATGCCAAAAACTATACAACTCCTATAGAGATTTTTCTATTGAAATGATGTCCCAGTTTTTGTAACTATTAAAGATTGATATAAGTCTGTAAGTTTCCAATTCAAACAACCAAATTTCGTTTTCACTGTCTTTACTGCAACCAATATGATTTTAAATACCATAATAAGTTTTAATTTTTAAAAACAATATATTTTTAAATATCCTTAGCAGGATGTCACCAGAGATACTCTGCTTTTAACTACTCGTTTTATATATTTGTGGTTGTTTCTTTATTGCTGAAATAATATATCTATTTTACATACTGTTTTAATAATTTATTTACCATAAACATCAAAAACAAGAAAAACAACAAGGAATTCTTTTTGCAAGACAGAGGAATTATTTTAAATTCATTAAAATGTTTTTATTTCATATATTTTATCAAATATTTTAAATTCATTTTGACCTTATATCCAAGGTCCGTCTTCAGCAAAACATTAATATATAAAGAGACTTACAAAGAATACGGCCAATAAAGCTAAAATGACATTTTTTCAAAGCAGTCCCAGCATGCTTACTTCAGGGAGAATGAAGAAAGTCCTGGTAAAGGATTAAACCAAGATTTATAATCAGTCCTGGATAATAAAATTGAAACCTGGTTAAACTTAGCTGAAATAAGGATATTGGGACTGTTTAAAAAAGAATCGTTTTATTTTTAATGATCGTATTTTATTATCTCTTTTCTTTTATATACTTATGTTTTGCTAAAGACGGCCCTTGGATATAAGGTCGAAATATTCATTCAAATTAGAATTTCAGTCTTGTGAATAGAATTTCCTGCTGTTCTTCTGGTTTTTTATATTTTTGATAAAAAGGCAGTGTGGTCTTCGTCACTATTTATTTTGTATACCGTCAACCCTCTGCCTCCATTTTTACACGCCGTGGAGCTTTTGCAAGAATTAATCTCCCTTGTTTTTATAACGGTTGTGTGCTTTCACGAATATATAATAAATAAAATTAGCAACTTCCGCTCAATTCTTAACCTGAAAACATTCATTTGACGTTATGAAGCGGGTACCTGAAGCTCTATCGTACAATCAGTCATTTTTTTGTCTCAATAGACTCGTAGGCTATTTTAGAAATACTTATCTTAAAGAATTATCTTCTATGAGAAATACAAAATTTAAGTAAAAATTTGTCGTATCTAAGAGTTCCAGAGTATGGGGGAAGAGGAGGGAGTAGGGCTACCGTCCCCCTGCGTACAAATCTGCCCGAGGAGCCTACGATTAGAGTCCCTTCTTGGACTACTTCTTCCACCTGTGTCATTATATTTGCAACTTGATTCCTTTTTGGCATCTTCCTTTGATGATTTTCTTTTTTCTTCTGTTTTATCTCCTTTTTCTGTTCTTCCTGGCTCTTCGTTTCCTTTCTTTTGAGCTTCTGAGAATGAAAGCAGATTCATCGCCTAAAAAAAAAATTCATAACATACAAGCAATCTAAGACAAACCCAGATGACTTTACTAGATCAATCATTTGAGTTACAATAAAAAGAAGAAAAAGATGTATATATTTGGTACAAAATAATAGCAGCTTTTTCTTAAAACAGAAGACACTTGTCTACAAGGCCGTTAACCGTCATCGACCATTAATAGAACTATAGTACCTTTTTTTTTGTCTAATTCAGAATAATTTTCCGATCTTCTGTTTCAATCTCAAATATAAAGACATCTACCTGTCTAAAAATAGGATTTATTTGGTGGAATTTACATGAAACTATTGAAGAACAAGAGCTAAGAGCTCATATGGCACTTGTGACGAGGCAAGAAGAGCTAAGAGCCAACAGCTCATATGGTATGAGCTCTAATAAAATTCTAAGAATCAATAGATTGATTTAAAAGGAAAATCAGAGGCTTAATGTCGGTCAGGATTTAAAATAAGAGCTCTGAGTCACGATGACCTTCTAAATATCAAAATTGATTAAGATCCGATCACCCACTCGTAAGTTATAAATACCTCATTTCTTCTAATTTTCCCTCTCCCTTTAGCCCCCAGATGGTCGAATGAGGGAAAACGACTTTATCAAGTTCATTTGTGCAGCTCCCTGACACGCCTACCAATTTTCATCGTCCTAGGCACGCCCAGAGGCACCAAACTCGCCAAACCACTGAACCCCCCCCCCCCCAATCCAGTACGGTTACGTCTATCACGTATCAAGGACATTCGCTTATTTTATCCACCGAGCTTCATCCCGATTCCTCCGCTCCAAGCGTTTTCCAAGATTTCCCCCCAATGTCAACAGATCTGGTCGGGATTTGCACTAAGAGCTCTGAGAAATGAATTCCTTCTAAATATCAAATTTCATTAAGATCCGGTCACCCGTCCTTAAGTTAAAAATAATTCAATTTTTCTAATCTTTCCAAACCAACATCCCCCCCAGCTCCTCCAAAGAGAATGGATCCGTTCCAATTATGTCAATCACGTATCTAGAACTTGTGCTTATTCTTCCTATCAAGTTTCATCCCGATTTCTCCACTCTCAGCGTTTTCCAAGATTTCTGTTTCCCTCCTCCAACCCCCTATGTCCCCATATCCAATTCGAGTCAAAAGTGGAGCATCTGAGAGATAAGATCCTTCTATATATATCAAGTTTCATTAAGATCCGATCACCATTAATTAAGAATTTTTTTTTAGTCTGTATGGTTTAGAAATTATGTTTTTGACAACCCCTATACCATCTCAAACCAGAACATAATTTGCACTCTACTGAAAAAATAGCATTATACTGAAAAGTATATATATATATATATATATATATATATATATATATATATATATATATATATATATATATATATATATATATATATATATATATATATATATATATATATATATATATACTTTTTCAGTATAATGCTATTTTTTCAGTAGAGTGCAAATTATGTTCTGGTTTTGAGATGGTATAGGGGTTGTCAAAAACATAATTTCTAAACCATACAGACTAGAAAAAAAATCAAATGTCTCTGGTAGTTGTATAATCTCGTAGAACAGAGAAGTGAATTAGTAGAAAAATACAAGTATAGTATCAATTGAGGCCTGTCAAGACTGAAGCCCCAGTGATGGATTCCTCATGTTTCAAAAATATCGCGAATGTTGTTGAAAAGTTTCTATTTGCTAAGGCTTAGTATTGTGGATACTGTTAGATAAAGCCACTTCAACAAACGGTGGAAACATTTCAAAACGGGGGGAGACACCCCCTAAAAGTCAAAGAATCTAAATTAAAATCACAGCATCAGATTCGGCGTATTAGAGAACCCTTCTGTAGAGGTTTCAAGCTCCTATTTGCAAAAATGTGGAATTCTTTATTTCTTGCTAGACAAAAGATCATGGATGAATGTGTATTTGTTTTTTGTTGTTGTTTTTTCCAGGGGTGATTGTATTGACCCAGTGGTCTTAGAATATCGCGAGAGGGCTCATTCAAACGGAAATTAAAAGTTCTATGAGGTTGTTAGCCCCCTTGTCAATGCCTTGCTCTTTGTACTAAAGTTTAAGTACTTTCAAAAGAGCTATTTATTCTAATTAAAATCTTTGTGATCCAGGGGTCATTCTTGAAGAGTTGGAACAAACTTTGAATTTCAGCGTAAAGAGCAATACACAGACGAAGAGGTGAACCCCCTCGTATACATAATAATTTCTGCTCGTTTCAAATTTTAATCTTGCTCCTTACCTTCAGCTGAAAAAACTTGTTTTTTTATTTAATTTTTAATCAGTTTAAGGTTTCTGCCGCAGATACCAAGAATTGTTCAGATTTCTGGATATTCTTTGTCAAACAATCCCCAGATATTCTTTGTTAAACAATCAGGTAAGTTAATAATGCTAACTTTATTTTCGAATACTTTCTAATTTGAAATAAGGTCACTATTTAAATGTAAGGAATATGTCACAATATAATATTACACAATCTGTGGTAATACTTTGACTTGTCCTGTACCTTTGCTTGTACAGCGCTATTGTGCTGCCAATGATTTTTGTTTTGGCTTTATGTGGCTTACTGATGCTAATGCTATTTATTAATATAGATCAGCGAACCCACAAAAACATAAATGTAATAAAAAATCATAAATAATATTTCAATAAATCACATATATTAAAAGTCTAGCACAACAAATTAAATCTTACAGAGTCAAAGCCCATTCAAAATTATATGCAAAGTCATTCTTCCAAATTGAACTTCTTGTTTTTGCTCTAAAGCGACATAGGGAAACAGCTACCTCTTCAGACCTCTTTAAGCACGATACAATGTGGCTATAATAAATATTAAGCTGAATTCTGGCTTGCGGGACCCAACGCTTGTACACAACAGATTAAAAGGGACTTTAATCGTTGATAGAAGGCTAACAAACGTAGAAAAATAAAGAAGCCAATCAGCTTTGAGGCCAGTCTTCTCTTCAGTAGCATTAAGGGTAACAGTGAGGGATAGGGGGAGATGGTCGTAATCACGCTCATCCTGATCAACATGGACTTCGCCACAGATGAGACCAGAAGAAATGATACAATGGTCAATGTCTGAAAGTGAGCCACTATTATGGATATGGGAATGGGAGGCATCTTTCTTCAAAATTTTGTAACTATTCGGTAAGGAATCTAACGGAAGCTCAGTCCGCACTGATGAAGAGTTAATGTTACAGTTCAGATCACCAATTAATAACAAATCCAGTCCATTTCTCTCAATGCCATTCAAAAGACTTTTTATTAATGCGAAAGATTTTGTAAATTTAGTTAAACTTCGGAGGTATTTCTGGTCGCAGGGGAGATAAACATTAATGAGGACAAGGTTGGCAAGACAAAAAGCAATATAACAATCACTCTCGTGATAGCATAAAGGGGGTGGTGAAAACAGCGTCTTTTTTATTAAACATGCTAGGCCACCTGATGGTCTGCCAGATGTTTTGCGTGCACTTTTAGAAAAAACTTAGTGTTCGTTACTTCTCTGTAGGGAGTTTAAGCTCACTAAAGGTAGGAGATGCTCCTGGAGGAATAAAACATCAAAATTTTCTAATTTCTGATCTAAAGAAACGTCTTTATCCTTAGTACCGTTAATATTGAACGAACATATAGTGAAATTAGTCTTAGCACTCATTTTCTAGTATAGGACGATCGTTTCGACAGAAGTTCACGAAGAATTCGGCATTTCATTGAGAATGACACATGATTGCCTTGACAGTTCGCACATTTTGGTGTAGCCTGGCACGGAGAATCAGACGAGGATTCATGTTGCTCTGCGCAACGGGAGCAGCATTTTTCTTTATCACAATTTGATTTTAAGTGATTTGGTGATTGGCAATTATAACAGGATTTGGGTGGGCGTTGGTATTCGTAAGCTCGATATATCTCATACCCAATCCTTATACCAAGTCGAAGTGCATTAGCGAGCGCAACAGCGTTTTCAAAAAACACTCTAAAAGCCAAAGAATCGCCTATTCGTTTCGCATGAGTAATATTGTTGCAATCAATTAACATTCCCTCATCAAAATTGGTCGGTATACCTTTAATGATTCCAATATATTTCGTTTCTTTTACTTTGACGTCACAATCTCTCATTACAGTTGGAACGGCATTGCAAAAGTTCCTTGCAGCAATCTTGTCAATTCGTACCACTAGCTTATCGCCAGAGGGCTTAACGCTGTGAATACATTCATGACCTGGAATAGAGTCTATTATTTCGCGACGCTTGGCAGGATTATCTAGTTCCGATGGGACTTTAGAAATAACAACGGTGGTCAGATCGGGATTCAATGAATGAGCGCCAGGGCTGCTAAGAGGGGGGAATTTAAGATCATACGACGAAATCTTCTCACGGATTTGCCTAAGTTCCGAATCAATGCTTACAAGCTTTGAGGCGAAGCTAGAATAAGCCACAGCAGGAATAACAGGAACCTCGGTAGGTAAAATAATCACGTATGTAGGCAAAGACAAATTTTCGCTGTCACATTTCTGGAAGATTTCCATCATGTCCTTAATGTGACGGTAATTAGCTTGATCGCCTTGGCGTCTTTGCACACGTTCACCCTCGTAAACATGAGACCATAGTTCTATTTTAGCCGCCATAATAGACTTCTCATCGAAAAACCCAACAGCATGGTTAGCAATAACTTCATCACTTACTCCTTTTTTAAGATTTGATTGCACGAAATTCAACACTGACGAATGTACATATTCCGTCATAATGGTATAACCAACAAATATGGACAATTAGCCAAGGTCCAAAATCAAATCAGTTTATTACTCACCATGCTGTCAAACAGCTAACATCCGATTAAATTAGTTTCAAAATAATCCTTTTCAAAGTAACTGAATTCGTTATTTTCGTCACACTAAAGCAGACCGGTTTTACTCACAGTTCATAAATATTCAATTTAAACCAAATCCTTTTACTTTGAACTCCGAATCAATATAATCCAGTTATTTGAGATGTTCTCACTCTGAAAGCTAGGTTAGCACTGAAAGTGTTGTATTTATTATTTCCAGAAGATATAGAATTCCTGGCTAAATCGGCCTCGAATTTTCAAAACAAGTTAGAAATTTTGAATAGTTATCTAGTATGTAAAAAATTAGTTTAAGTTTTAGTTTGGTAAAACCAAATTTAGTAACCAAAATTAGTTTGGTAAAATTTATCATATTTAGTTTACCTATTGTTGCTAAAAAGAGGGATATATTAACAGGATAAGCTTGTTTTGGTGTTACTTGGTTGTTTTACATTTGCTGTTTTTTTTTCATAGGCATGTATTTGGGGGTGATACCTGACACGGGGATGCCATGGATATTCTGTGGTAGCCACAACACTTGGCTGGGTAGAGAATTTAAAGTGGCGAAACCCTATAGGCAAGTTTATTCTCCTGATGAGCCCTTGTGTTGGTTTGTTGCCTCTGAATTATTTGTCTTTATTATTTTTTCTATTGTTTGGTAAATGACGACTTATAATTATTTACGACATGACTGCCTGTCCATGGATTATTCTTTATGGTTGATTGTGTATGGCTATGATGTTTGACCTATGTGATTGTATGGATGAGTAGGGTTAAGGCCTCATTCAAATACTGGTCTATAGTAATCACTAATTTAGGAAAACAGTCTTCCTTTTCTCCTTCTGTCTCTTTTTTTTATGTGTTTGTGCTGTTGCATTGGTGATTTCTCTTTTCATGATATATGAGTTATATTAGTTTTTAGTAAAGAGACAAGGTAAAAGAATAAATATTGTTTTAATGGGAAAAATAAATGAAGTTAAGGGTTTTATTTATTGGCGATGTAAGTTTACAAGCTCAGGAAGGTGGAGTGGCCAGTTCTACATCGTGAGCTAGAAAGATCAGAAAGCGTTTCGGGTCCTAGCCCCCTTAGTCATTTAGTACTAACAGATATTAAGTTACATAAGAAATTTTTTTTGTTAAAAATAGGAGTACTTGTGAGCTATGGTAGGGAAGTTGGTGGGAGGGCTTAAAAGCTAAAAAAATCGAAAGATTATATTATGGGTATCACAAGAAACATTAATGTTTAAGTGAAAAGTTGAATAGTTTCGCATTAAAGGGTAATTTAGAATTATTTTCATTAAGTGTAAAAAGGTTGGTTAGAATAATAGGAAATCGGTCAAATGTGATAAATTTACCGAAAAACAGGTTAGCATATATATCTTATCTTGAAGTGTTGCAGGATGGAAAAAAAGTTAATGGACTTTGCAGGTGAGATCAACTTTAGACAGCTGTGGGTTATCAGTTGTTTGGAATGAAAAGATGGGACAGGACTGGAGATAGGAAATGTAGCAAGATTAGTGAATTGTGTGTTGAAAGATCAGGATATTCAGAAAAAGGTAGTGTGTAGTCGCAGCCTCTACGTCCCTTGAAGTTTAGTGACGATGGATGGAGATATAAGGATGTGATGGGAAATAGTGAAGAATTTATTTGAATTAAAAGAATTTAATGCTAGGACGGATAATAATCTAGCACACGGACAAAAAGGAAAATATATATGACACATGCTCATAGCACTTAGAATAACAAAACATTTGGTGGAGGGTTTTTATGACATGTAATATACACCACCCAAAAAATATAAACGCCTTTTCTTTGAAAACTTCATTGTTTCGCATTTTAATTTCAAGTTTGTCAGACCTTGAAAATTTGGCAAATAATTTGTCAGCGATACAAGATTTGTGTCCATGTTTTGCCTTTATTGCCTTTGCTTTCTCATACTTAAATTTCTGGGAAATATGAAAATTTGCTGCGATTCTGTCAATTATGATACTGCAATATTTAAGACGATTTATATTTAGAGTAGATTACCTGATTTTGGACCTGACTATTTTGGATGTTTTGAAATTCCTTCTTTTCTTCAGTATATTCATTTGCAATATTTTCTACGTGGCTGCTCAGCTTTGCATTTGAAGGGAATTTCCCATGGAGAGGGAAGGGAATTAGGGGATAATTCCATAAAGGGCAATTACCTAGGGGGAATGAGCCTAGTACCGAAAGAGAGGACTCAATATTGACAAACAGAACAAATAAAAGCAGAAATTCCACTGGGGGTTGAAGCTGGTTACTATCTGATGCGAGCCGAGCACTTAGCTTAGGCAGGAGGTACCGAGTAATGATGGCTTGATTTATATTTTCTCATGTAGGGCTCAAGTGACCCACCCAGCCCCAGGAGCAACGACTCCAAATTTTGCGAATTGCCTACTCTTCAAAGATAGGTTATACAGTAGAGAAAAGGCAAAGCTTGATCTTGGTTGTCTGGTTAGCTACAAAACTTCTGAATATCAGCTTTTTGCAGGGGAGGAAAGGTGTTTGGGCCCATAAAATGGAACGAAACCTTTTCTCTTCTTTGGGTTTGAAAATTTTACTTGTTAGTGACTGGGCTAAGGGGGATCTCAAGATAGATTTAGGTTATGGGCACAGGCCATAAAAAATGGAACCCCGAGAACGTTATTTTTTCGCTCTGCGTGAAACTACTTACTTTATTCTTTAAATTTCTTATTGACTTGAAGCAGTTATCCTATGTAAATATGTAGCATACGGAGAAGGTTTATTCTTGAAACATGTACTCAAGAAGTTGACCACAAAAAGATCCCAAAAACCCTTTTTGAACGATATCAGACTTGCAGCGTAAGTCCCAGCGTAAAGAGGACCCTTAAGTACCAAACAATCTTAGGCTGGAGAACATTGGGATATGGTCTTTTCTAAGAAGAACAATACAAAACATATTGGTTCGACCAGATATGGAGTCAAAATAGATTTATAAAAGCATTTGGAAAAATAAATTCAGAAGTTCCTACACCAGTTCCTACCGGCAATAGGGCACTAAACTGCAAAAAAAGACTGTCCTGCACGAAAAAGCCCCAAAACAGTTTTCCTACAAACGATTTGAGTTTTGTATCTCTTAGTGTTTCTTGTGTCTCTAAGTGTGTTTAAGTGTTTCTAAGGGCCTTAGAAACACTATCGGAGGAAATATTTAGATTGGGGACGAAGGCCCTTAGAAATTAGGCCTCAAAGTTGACAAAAGAGCGTTCTGTCGATTGGCTTAAAATTAAATCTGTAAATTTTTGGGCTAAGAGGACCACTATGCACAACGAGGAGCTAAATTCTGATTGCCCTATTGGAATCCTTGTGCTTCATTCACTGTTACATATGCATAATTCAATTTTGAACAAAATGGCACATGTCCTGCTTTTAATTAAATAGATGTTAGATTTTTTCCCCCGGTCTATTACTTCCTAAAATCTTTCAGTTTAAGATAAAATTTTCTTGTTTTAAAACTTTCAAAAATCAATATGAATACACCCTCTACATCTGGAAATAGAATAAAAATGGAATAACTGAAAAACAAGAAATCATTGAAAACAAGAAGTTTTTTCATTGAAAAGCAGGGAAAAGAAATCATTGAAAAAGAAAATAAGACGGTGCTTTTTATAATGATATTCGTACCGCAGCTAGATAGGCCAAATCAGGTGTAGTTCAGTCATAGATGTTAGTAGGGGGGGGGGGAATCATCTCTAGGAATTATTTAATTGTTTTAATTTTTTAACGTAGATAACTTCGAAGACCACACTGCCTTTCCAAGACGAAAGTAAAACAGTTCAAAATAGGGATGAAACCTTTTTATTAACAGTGAACAGAAATAAAATTTAACTGGATATTTCGAACACATATGCAGTGTTCATCATCAGCAGTAAAACTCTGCTGATGATGAATACTGTATATGTGTTCGAAATATCCAGTTAAATTTTATATCTGTTCACTGTCAATAAAAAGGTTTCATCCTTATTTTAAACTGTTTTAATTTAATTTTTTAATTTCAAATATTTAAATCAAAACTTCAATATAGTTTTAATTTCTCGTATATGTAATTATGACGCTTAATAAGCGCTTCCTTGAGTTTTGGATTCATATACCAAGCCATAAATGTAGAACTGTCTCTATATACAATACCATGATGACTTCTTAATATTTTTGCTTTTTTTAGATAATTCTTTTAACCAGCGCCAAAAAACGAATTAACATAAATATACTGAGGGTTATTACTGGTATTAGTCACATTTCACATAAGACCAGCGCTACCTGTGTAACATCTATCTCTGCATCAGCATGCTGTCCAAAACGTCTGCTGCAAGAAGGATAAAGTGAATCCAATCAATATATGTGTATTTTTCTCATGATTTAGATGGTTTATGGTCACACCTAAGTTGTACCAACTCACACTCAATATCTATTGTTATCAGTTTTAATATGCAGCACAAGGAGACCAAGCCTCGCTTGATGAAAGGAATTTTAGACATAAAAATATATTCATTACTCCCCCTCCCCCCATTCCGGAAATATATATCCGAATACATCGATGCACATAAAAAAAATATGTGATTTTTTTTTTTTTTTTTTACTCGGATACAAAGAGAAAGGTAATTTTTAAACTCCAGGTGTAATTTTTTTTCGATCCGATTAGTATCCCTGGCAAGTTTTAAGTAATGTAAGGCTTCAATGACTATGCTAAAAATAAGTAGTCAAATTTTCTGGATTCTTAATCAGACAATACTTAACGAGGATTTTATAAATCACAATTTTTTTCGAATACTTTAAATTAAAAATACTGCAGCTATTTCAAATGTAAGGAAAATTTCCATGGCGATTCTCCATGGAGAATTTACGCAGGGGTGAGAGAAATTTGTCCGCAAAGTTTTTTTATTGGAAAACATTCTTTTTTTAAGGAAAACAACCAAAAGTACACCTAGGTTCCATATAGCCCTTTATGATTGCTTTATTAAGTCAGATTTATAAAGAGCAATTTAATATAAAAATTAGTTTATAAATGGGCAAACAATTAGCCCTCTATGATTTACATGTTTTTGGACCAGCATCTCTATTCCAAACATATAAGATTGTGCTTTTAGATTACCATGTGGCCCTTTATGTCTATCATAGGCAGCACAATACCACTGCCTAAGCAAAGAGCGATGTGGGCACAATGTATTTTTTTTTCTTTTCTTTTCAGACCAGGGCACTTTGTACCGAAGGAGTTGTCGAGGAAACTTCGAAAAATGCTCATTCGATTAGAAATTGGAAGGGCTTGCGCCCATTTTAATGGTAGAAAGTGATTAGGGAAAACTACTAACACCCCTTCCACGCCCACCATTTCCCAAAACATATCCAATCTAAATTTTGAGATAACTATTTTGTTCAACGTAGTTAAAAGGCCTGGAAATTATGCCTTTGAGGAAGAAACCCCCAACCCCCAGAGCCCTCAGTGCAAAGGTTGTAGGTTTCGCTCAGGGGGCATTTAAGGTTTATATAGAAAGGGTGATCGTATAAACTTCGGAAAGGCCTCATTAGATCGCTTGTCATAAGTTTTAGTGCGCTTTTTGAGATTAAGAGTGATGGGAGTGTGGAAACCCCCCGCACTTCATATTTTGCCAAAATAAAGCTGATGGAAATTTTGAGATGGCTATTCTCTGTTGTAGAAATATAGACAAAGGCTCATTCGATCGGAAATTGAAAGGGCTAGTGTACCTTTTAATGGTCGAAAGTGATTAGAGGGCAATTAACCCCCCTCTCACACCCACTATCTCCCCATACACATCCATCAAAATTTTCAGATAGCCATTTTGATCAATGTAGTTGAAAGACACGAAAATTATGTCTTTGAGGATGAACCCCCCCCCCCCATAAGAGCCCTCAGGGCAGGATTTCCCAAAATACTTCTGATAGAAATTTTGAGATGGCTATTTGTTGTCGTAAAAACTTTGAAAAAGGCTCATTCAATTGGAAATTGAAAGGGGTAGTGCCCTTTTTAATAATCAAAAGGGAATGGAAGGCAACTAACCCCCCTCTCACGCCCACCATTCCTCCAAACATATCCAATCAAAATTTTGAGATAGCCATTTTGTTCAATATGATTGAAAACTCCGGAAATTATGTCTTTGAGGATGACAATCCCTTTAAATTCTACAGGACAAGAGTAGTAAGTTTTTCCCTGGGGACATATAAGTAAATTTAGAGAAGGTGATCGTATAAACTTCGGATGGGCTGATTGGAATGGCTATCAAACTTTTTAGTACCCTGTTTAAGGTTCAGAGTGATCGGAGGGTGGATACCCCCCACACCTCGTATTTTTTCAAAATGCATCTGATAGAAATTTTGAGATGGCCATCTTCTGTCTTAGAAACTTCAAAAAGTGCTCATCCGATTAGAAATTGAAGGGGATAGTGCCCTTTTTAATAGTCAAAAGTGATTAGAGGGCAGCTAATCCACTCTCCCACGCCAATCATTTCCCTAAACACATCCAACCAAAATTTTGAGATGGCTTTTTTTTAGCTTAATTTTAAGGCCTGGAAACCATATCCTTAATAATGAAAATTCCCCCAAAGTCCTCAGGGCAACGGGTTCTAAGCTATGTCTTAGGGGTATATAAGGTTCATGTAGATGGTTGATTGTTTAAAATTTAGAGGGGCTGATTGGATTGATGATCGGAAGTTCTAGTGCCATTTTTAAGATTGAGAGAGGTCAGGGGGGAGATACCCCTTGCTCTCACACCTCGTAAATTCCTGAAATGCATCTGATAGAAATTCTTAGATGGCCATTTATTGTCGTAAGAACTTCAAAAAGAGCTCATTCGATTGGAAATGGAAATGGCTAGTGTCTTTTTTAATAGTCAAAAGTATTTGGAGGGCAACTAGCCCCCTCCCAAGCCCACCATTTCCCCAAAAACATCCAATCAACTTTCAAGTCTCCATTACTAGTTTTGAGTGTCCCTGCCCTTAATCTGAATTTTTTCTTACATTAGGTCTTCTTGGCCAAGGAAATTAGGCAGCCGGTTTTAAAGCCTTTTGAGAAAACGTTATTTAGTCATTTTGTTTTGCTCACCGGTTTTCAGCGAACCAATATTTTTCTTTTTTGTCCTTTGGGATCCTCTTGACTTAAGAACTTATAGATATAACTCTTGAGGCGATGAAGACAACAGTTTTTTGGGCTTATTTATGGGGGCTTGCGTCCCCGCTTAAATTTTGGATGATAAATTAGAGTTCACTTGGCAAAAAGTATAACCGATGTAAATTTAAAACTATTTGAAAAAGAAAATGTTTCTCTGCCCATTTTTGCCTCAATTTTTCAACTTGTTGTGGACATTACATTATGTCTCTTTGACAAAAAAACTCACAAATATAAGTCATATGTTAATAAAAAGACTATTTGTTTCATTTTTTGGGGGTGGAGTATATAACTCTTACCTAATTTTTTGTGCATTACATTCTCGTTCACTCGCGAGACTACGGATGCAACTTTTAAGAAATTGAAAAAGAGAACATTTTCTTGCCTTTATTTGGGCCCCAATACTGGTTGAACCAATTGGTGCTGGGGTCTGCTTGCTCCAAGGACTTAAGGATGCAATATACGAACTGACTTGAATAGCATGTGATTTCGCCCTTTTTGGGTCCCATTTTCGGACGAACCAAATTTTTCTTCAGCTCCTCGTTGTACATAGTGGTTCTCTTAGCCCAAAAATTTACAGATATAATTTCAAGCCAATTGACAGAAAGTTGTTTTTTTCAACTTTGAGGCCTAATTTCTAAGCGCATGTGTTCCCAATCTAAATGCTTTCTCCGATAGTGTTTCACAAGCCTGGGGACTTATAGATACAAGACTCAAGTCGTTTTTAGGAAAGTTGTTTGTAGGAAAGTGGGCCCTTTTTTTGCAGGACAGGCTTTTTTTTGCAGTTTAGTGCCCTATGGCCCAAATCTTAAGAAAATAAGTTTTAAGCTGATCACAAATAAAGGGACCTTTCCCTATACTTTATTTGTTTTGTAGAATAGGATTCCATTATCTCAGGGTGATAATGAGATCTTTTTTGTCTATATTAGGTACCCTTTCTCCCAGGGACTGACATATGCAAGTTCCAAATCGATTAGAGAGAAAAAAACGTTTCCCCCCGAGGTTGTTTTGAAAGCAACTGACATGACTACTCTGCAGAAAAAAAAAATTAGGATTGACTATTTTACGTTAACACAGAGCAAGCTAAGGCTCTTACAAACCTCCAAACTTCTCAATGCTTCATTTGCTTTCAACACAACCTCTTCAATCGATTTAGCACACAATGTCAAAGCTATATCATCAGCTAAGGTTGTTATACAGACATATTGAAGATAAAAACGCATCGCATCTGCGTAGACAAGATAAAGTAAGGGGCCTAAATTGGAACGTTGCAGAACTCCAAATTTTAGTCGATAAGAAGATGAAGTCACATTATTAAGTACTCCATGCAAGGCTTTTCCAAGGAGATAACTTTCAAACCAATGTAAAGAAGTGCCGCGAATTCCCAGACACTTGAGTCGGTTCAGCAAAATCTTGAAATCTACAGTATCAAATGCTTTCCTTATATCAATGAAAATTGACATTAGTAAGTAACTTTTATCCAACGCACGACTAACACATTCCACCAGATACGTCAAGGCTTGAGTTGTGGAGTGTTAGTTACGGAGCCCAAATTGGGTTTCGCTTAATAATTCGTTAACCTGGAGAAAATCATATAGGCGTTTATGGACAACTTTTTCTAATATTTTTGAGAAAAGAAATAAAATCGAAATCGGTCCCCAGTTTTCAATATCCCGTCTCTTTCATCCCACTCATCAGTTTTCACCCCACATGTTTTTCCATGCAGGGCTCAAGTGACCCATCCAGCCCCAGGAGCAACGACTCTATATTTTGCGAGTTGCCTACTCTTCAGAGATATGTTATATAGTAGAGAAAAGGAAAAGCTTTTTCTTGGTTGTTTGGTTATCTAAAATAGTTTAGAATATCAAATTTTTTTCAGGGGAAGGGGAGGTGCTTGGGCCCATAAAATGGTACAAAACCTTTTTTCCTGTTTGGGTATGAAAATTCCACTTGTTAGTCACTGGCCTTAGGAGGTCTCAAAATAGATTTAGGTTATGGGCACAGGCCATCAAAAATGGAACCTCAAGAACATTATTTTTTTCGCTCTGTGTTAAACTCCTTACATAATTCTTTAAGATTCTTATTGGCTTGAAGGAGTTATACTATGGAAATATGTAGCATATGGAGAACATATTTCCTTGAAACGTATACTCGAGAAGTTCATCAGAAAAAGATCCCAAAAAGCATTTTTTTTGAACGATCTCAAACTTGCAGTGAAAATCCAAGCGAAAGAGGACCCCTATGTACCAAACAATTTTAGGTTGGAGAATATTGGGATATGGTTCTTTCTAAAAAAAAAAAAATAGAAAAAATAATGGCTCGACTAGAAATGAAGTCAAAATAGGTTTATAAAAGCTATTTTAAAAATAAATTCAGAAGTTCCTACACCAGTTGGACTTAAGCATATAAAGAAAATTAGGGTTGGAGCACAGGCTTGTCAAGACTAGGCCTAAAAACGGGACATAAACTTAATTTTGATATCAGGTTGAAAATTTCATGGAACATTCCTCCGGGGCAACAGGACCTTAATTTTTGTTAAGGCGTTCAGGGGGAACCGTGTTATGTCTCTAATCGATTTGGAACTTGCATATGTCAGTCCCTGGGAGAAAGGGTACTTAATATACAAGAAAATTCATAATTTCCCTGAGATAATAGAATTCTAATCTACAAAACAAATAAAGTATAGGGAAAGGTTCCTTTATTTGTGATCAGCTTGAAACTTATTTCCTTAAGATTTGGGCCACAGGGAACTAAACTTCAAAAAAAAAACTGTCCTGCAATAGAAAAGGGCCTACTTTCCTACAAACAACTTTCCTAAGAATGACTTGAGTCTTGTATCTACAAGTCCCCAGGCTTGAGAAACACTATCGGATAAAGTATTTAGATTGGAGATACAGGTACTTAGAAATTAGGCCTCAAAGTTGAAAAAAAGCTTTCTTACGATTGGCTTGAAATTATATCTGTAAATTTGTGGGCAAAGAGAACCACTATGCACAACGAGGAGCTGAAGAAAAATGTTGGTTCGTCCGAAAATGGGACCCAAAAAGGGCAAAATAACTTGCTTTTCAAGTCAATTTGTAACTTACATCCTTAAGTCCTTGGAGCAAGCTGCCCCAGCACCAATTGGTTCAACCAGTTTTGGATCCCAAATAAATGCAAGAAAATGTTCTCCTTTCCAATTTTTTTAAAGTTGTGTTTGTAGTCTCACGAGTGAACGAGAATGTAATGCACAAAAAATTAGGTAAGAGTTATATATTCTGCCCCCAAATGAAACAAATAGTCTTTTTATTGACATATGACTTATATTACATATGACATATGACACCTTAGGGTTAAGGTGTCACGGATTTTGGGTATCATTCGCAAACCTAGACTCACATTTCCTGGATCTATTCTAAAACTTCTTTTTTTCTGTCTTGTCCAGTCATATGTTTCTTATTGCCCCATTGTATGGATGTCTACTTTTCCGTCTACGCTGCGGTCACTTTCTGTCATGCATAATAAGGCACGGCGTCTGGTTATGGACACCGACCGTTCCTCACCAACACCGCTCTAAGTCTACAGTCTATTTACATTATTTCTTGTGCTTTTGTATTCCGTCAGCTTCACGGCAATCTTCCAAAATCTCTTCAGAAAACTCATATGTTTATTTCTAATTTAGCTCCATATACCCTTCGTTCTTCAAATAATATCTACATTCCGCCTACCCCAACTAGTCGATCAGACTTCAATTCCCTCATTGCTTGTCAACAGGTCTGGAATTCACTACCTTCTTCTGTACAGAGATGCCACTCTTTTGGGACTTTTAAAAAGTCTTTTAAGGATCATTTAATAAAGAATAAAATAGAATTACTTTTTTTTATAGTTGTTGCTTATATTGTATTCCCCTTGCATATATTGCTTATATTGTAGTTGTTGCTTGTCTTTTTTCTGTTAATCCCCCTTGTATCCCTGGCCATGGAGTCTTCTGAGGGGGAATAAGTGCATTGTGATTAAATTTTGAATTATATTTAGTATTATCTTGTATTTAATAATAAACCTCTCTCTCTCTCTCTCTCTCTCTCTCTCTCTCTCTCTCTCTCTCTCTCTCTCTCTCTCTCTCTCTCTCTCTCTCTCTCTCTCTCTCTCTCTCTCCCTATTTGTGAGTTTTTTGTCAAAGGGACATAATGTACTGTCCACAACAAGTTGAAGAATTGAGCCGAAAATGGGCAGAGAAACATTTTCTTTTCCAAATAGCTTAAATTTACATCCGTTATATTTTGTGCCAAGAGAACTCTAATTTATCATCCAAAATTTAAGTGGGGGCACTAGCACCCATAAATAAGCCCAAAAGCGGTTGTTTTCATCGCCTCAAGAGTTGTATCTATAAGTTCTTGAGCCAAGAGGATCCCAAAGCACAAAAGAGAAAATATTGGTTCGCTGAAAATCGGTGAACAAAAAAATGACTAAATAATGTTTTCTCAACTGGCTTAAAAACTGCTTGCGTAATTTCCTTGGCCAAGAAGACCTAATGTAAGAAAAAAAATTCAGATTAAGGGGAAGGACCCTCAAAATTAGTATCTGAAATGGGCCAAAAATTTTGTTTCCCAATGAGGTTGAAACTTAAAGAGATCATTCCTTGGGCCAACGAGTACCTCCATTGTTTGTAAAGGGAATGTCTTGGATCAGTTCGAAATTTTATAAATCTAAGCTCCTGGGGTACCTAATTTACAAAGAGATTAAGTTTGGTAAGGGCCCCTCAAGAATAGGTTCCCAATAAGGTTTTTTTTCCAATTCGCATGACACTGAGATGCCTAAGTCTTTGAGCCTTTTGTACTTTTAAAATCCTATAAACACTCTTTTGCAAACAACTTTCGACAGATAATCTTCAGCTTGTTACGTTTTGTTTAATCGGAATCGTTGTAACAACGGGTTTCTTTTAACGTGAAAGGATAGTATAAAACCAAAAGTGGGCAGAAATAAAACCGTCCTGTAAATATAACATATAGCCTATCAAATGGATGTTACTATAGATAAATAAATCAATAATTGAGACCTAAAGCGAACAGCTTTTAATTTGAGCAAATGAACAAAATTAAATGAAAATTCAAACTTAAAACGAACAAAATAACCCTAAAATTAGGACGGTGCTTTTGCCCTTTTAAACCCTCTAATTAACAGAATATCCATGACCCCTAGGCTCATCTGGAGTCCAGAATAACTTCCTCTTTCTATTGTGATACATAATTCTTATTTAAAAAAAAAAAAAAAAAATCTGTTTTGGGGGGTTTGGGACATTTGGAACCCAAGCCATTTTTTGTCTTTAATATAAATCCTCCAGAAGATCATATCAACCACTTTATTTTCCTTGTCGAATTTTCGATCATTTATGAAAGTCATGTTTTTTTCTTACTTTTAAGCGCGTATCCACTTATTGATCGTATTTGAAGAATTTATACTAAATTCTGGTATAATTTCAGAAACTAGTAAATTGGAATTTTACAAGCGCTATTTCTTCTCAAGACAAAACACTAAGGTATGGAAGATAAAATTACCCATTAATTAAGTGTTCTAATGCACACAAGTTTTTTCTGTTGCTGACCAGTTTAGCAGCGATTTTGCACTCTCATTAAGACCACTAGAGTTTGGCAGAAGTACAAGAAAAACAACAAAAAACACTGTGTATTAGCGACGCCAAAATCTGACGTGGTTTGTATTTCCCAAAGAAATTGTTGAAACTATAAATTTTTTCTATATATAGGAGAAGTAGTAGTCTACATGTTTCCAATCACACAAGTCTTTAAGCTAATATGAATTGGTACTTGGTGTGGTTTTTTATCTCGTATTTTGGCCAAAGTCACTGTAACTATAGTTATTTTGAACAAAATGTTGTCAAATTGGTTGACTTTGTTGATACTATTGACTGGATTGATTTGGACAATGATCTGATCCTGGAAGGGGGCGCTAAGGTATGGTTCAGTTAATTGTTATTCCTTCAGTGAAAAGACCAATCAAATAATTAATATTCTAAACAAAACGATCACTTTCTGGACCGATATCAGATAATTAACTGAACTGGTCGAAGAGATAAAAGGCATCTATAATTTAACATTTCAGCTAATTTCTGAAAGTGTACTTACCACTAAAAGTACTTACAATTATAAGGTTGTCAAGCCCCTTAGTATTTGTTCTATGTTGACTGAACCCTTAAAAATTAAAGTTTTAATAGTTTTACGTAATTTTATCACTGTACTTTTCGTTTTTATTATTCCTCTTTTCTGATACTTCTCTTCGTGTGTTTATCTTATGTACCGGTGATAAAACTAAATTATTATTAGTAGTAGTAGTAGCAGTAGTAAGAAAGATTACCCTAATACAGGAATTTGTTTAACTGTATCTTTTTATTCTTTTATTTCATTATTCTATTTTTGTCAACAGTGTCATTTAGTATCATGTAAATCAAACAGTTCGTGGTAACGAACTTTAGTAAAATAAACACACGAACTGTGTGATTATTTGTTTTTTTTTTGTTTTTTTCCCCAGGGGTAATCGTATCGACCAAGTGGTCCTAGAATGTCGCAAGAGGACTCATTCTAACGGAAATGAAAAGTTCTAGTGCCCTTTTTAAGTGACCAAAAAATTGGAGGGCATCTAGGCCCCTTCCCACGCTCATTTTTTCCCAAAATCAACGGATCAAAATTTTGAGATACCCATTTTGTTCAGCATAGTCGAAAACCATAATAACTATGTCTTTGGGGATGACTTACTCCCCCACAATCCCTGGAAGAGGGGCTGCAAGTTACAAACTTTGACCAGTGTTTACATATAGTAATGGTTATTGGGAAGTGTACAGACATTTTCAGGGGGGATTTATTTTGTTTGGGGGTGGGGCTGAGGGGAGGGGGCTATGTTGGAGGATCTTTCCTTGGAGGAATCGGTCATGGGGGAAGAAAAATTCAATGAAAAGGGCGTAGGATTTTCTAGCATTACTATAAGAAAACAATGAAAAATAAACATGAAAACGTTTTTTCAAATGAAAGGAAGGAGTAGCATTGAAACTTAAAACGAACAGAGATTATTACGCATATGAGGGGTTCTAAAAACACTTTAGCATAAAGAGTGAGGTATTTAGGAGGAGATAAACACTCGCTCTTTATGCTAAAGTATTTTTAGTAATTTCAACTATTTATTCTACGGCCTTTCTGATTCAGGGGTCAGTCTTAAAGAATTGGGACAAAACTTACGATTTAGTGTAAAGAGCGAGGTATTAACGAGGGTACAAACCCCCTCGTATACATACTAAAAATATAAGATTATGAAAGTTTGTTATGTAAGTGAATTCTTAAGTTACGTATATTTTTTACTAATAAAAACGTTCGTTAAAAATTAAAAGTTCTAGTTGCCTTTTTAAGTAACCGAAAAATTGGAGGGCAACTAGGCCTCCTTCTCCGTCCCTTATTTCTCAAAATCGTCTGATCAAAACTAAGAGAAAGCCATTTAGCCAAAAAAAGAATTAATACACAAACTTCATTTTAATAATTTATGTGCGGAGAGCCAAAACCAAACATGCATTAATTCAAAAAGGTTCAAAAATTAAATAAAAAAAACTAACTTTTTTAGCTGAAAGTAAGGAGCGACATTAAAACTTAAAACGAACAGAAATTACTCCGTATATGAAATGGGTTGTCCCCTCCGCAATCCCTCGCTCTTTACGCTAAAGTTTGACTCTTTGCCACAATTCTACTTTTTAAAAAAATTAAAAGCTTTAGCGTAAAGAGTGAGGGATTGCGGAGGGGACAACCCATTTCATATACGAAGTAATTTCTGTTCGTTTTAAGTTTTAATGTCGCTCCTTACTTTCAGCTAAAAAAATTAGTTTTTTTTATTTAATAAAAGTATATAGAGCAACCACCCGGTCACCAAAGAACAAAATTTTCATACTTTATTTCACTCTTGGTAATAACCCTAACAGTTATTCCATTTTACATGTTAAATAAAAAGTTTTTTATATAATTTGTCACCTTACAAGCTCTCTAAACAGTGTGTTTTTTCCCTTATAACAATCTGCTAGAAAAGATTACAATTTTTTGTGCTTTCCTTTAACAATCTTAGTTTCCTAATATTTTTTCGTATAAATTACTGATATTTTGAGCATTTTAAAATTCAACCATGTCAAGAGTTACCAAGTTGGAAATATGTTAAAATAGAAAATATATTTTAAAGATATTTTAATATTTACCAAACCTTCGCTTCAGCAAAGGAATTTTTTAAACTTCTCAATAAACAAAAACTAATAATTAAATGTATATTATTAACAAAAATATAAAATTTACAAAAAATAAACAAAATTTTTTAATAAGCAAAAATTAAATTTACTGTAAAAAAATAAGAAAATGTTTCAGGCTACCGGAAATAAAATTAGACCAGTCGATTTTTAATAGTTTGGTTTCCTTTAAATTTACTGACACGGTGTCAGTGTCAGTGTCAGTATAGTGTGTAGTGTGTTTTATTGTCAGTGACACTATATAACTACTCGATTGAAATAATTTCTCAGGTATACAATAGTTGGTTTACAGCTGTTTTGTACCAGTAGAATTATTTCTTCCTGAAAACATCAATTCTTCCTTTCTTCCAAGAAGTAAAACTTCGTGACGATATTCATGCCAAAGACGCAAGTATTTTTCCTTTGCGTACAATCTGGAGAAGATCGAAGATGTATAAATTCCTGATAAACTAATGATTTTTTATTTATTTAGCTAATTATCAACTCTGACTAATAACACTTTTATTTAACTGGTTACTATAATATTTTTTAACCTTTGACTTTCCTATTCAATTAACCAGTATGATGATAATTAGTCTCAATGTTTAAAACTTAATTGAAAGACTTTAATTTCCATTCAAGGATTTTTTTTTACCAATAAAGTAACGGTCAACCCAAGGTCAACCAAGCGCATCATTTGAAAAACTTGGCAATTTACTTTGTCTCTTTAACCATATGTTTTGGGGAGGTTTCATGAGTGATGTTATTCAATGTTGAGCAAATTAAAAAGGTTGCCTTTGGTTCTTTAATTTTGTGAGAAAAAAAAGCATGAAAGCATGATTCGATTTCATTTTCATACTTTGTGATGCATTTTCACAAGTCCTTCCCACCATTCCTTATTTCTACGCAGGGAGGGGGAGGAGCCTAGTTTGTCAGAAAACGGCAGGAAATTTCTGGAGAGATGAATAACTGTGACTTTTAAGAAACTGATTGTTTCTTTTTTGAGAAATCATAAGCCAGTAAAAAGCACAACAAGTTTTTGTTGCGATATTTCTTACAGGTAAATGTACTTAATATTCGTAATAGCGAGGAAGCTAAATTTGACGTCAAATGAAAACCCACATTGGATAATAGACTCGATTTGGTCAAACAGTTCGTGGTAACGAACTGTAGTTAGGAGCGACCCGGCTCAATAGTAACCAAAACTCTAAAAAATGGAATTTTGATACCAATAGCTACATCAAAAGAATCGCATTTTAATGCTGGTTTTAAATATATAAGTTTCATCAAGTTTAGTCTTACCCATCAAAAGTTACGAGCCTGAGAAAATTTGCGTTATTTTGGAAAATAGGGGGAAACGCCCCCTGAAAGTCATAGAATCTTAACGAAAATCACACCATCAGATTCAGCGTATCAGAGAACCTTACTGTAGAAGTTTCGAGCTCTTATCTACAAAAATGTGGAATTTTGCATTTTTTGCCAGAAGGCAGATCACGGATGCGTGTTTATTTGTTTTTTTGTTTTTTTGTTTTTTTTTTGTTTTTTTTCCCCAGGGGTGATCGTATCGACCCAGTTGTCCTAGAATGTTGCAAGAGGGCTCATTTTAACGGAAATGAAAAGTTCTAGTGCCCTTTTCAAGTGACCAAAAAAATTGGAGGGCACCTAGGACCCCTCCCACGCCAATTATTTTCCCAAAGTCAACGGATCAAAACTCTGAGATAGCCATTTTATTCAGCGTAGTCGAAAAACCTTATAACTATGTCTTTGGGGACGACTTACTCTCTCACAGTCCCCGTGGGAGGGGCAACAAGTTACAAGCTTTGACCTGTGCTTACATATAGTAATGGTTATTGGGAAGTATACAGGCGTTTTCAGGAGGATTTTTTTGTTTTGGGGGAGGGGTTGAGAAGAGGAGGATATGCTGGGGGAACTTTCCTTCAAGAATTTGTAATGGGAGAAGAAAATTTCCATGAAGGGAGAGCAGGATTTACTAGCATTATTAAAAAAAAACAATTAAAAAATAAAAGTGAAAAAGCTTTTTCAGCTGGAAGTAAGGAACAGCAATAAAACTTAAAACAAACAGAAATTATTACACATATGAGGGGCTCACCTCCTTCTAATACCTCGCTCTTTACGCTAAAGTATTTTCGGTAATTTCAACTACTTATTCTACGGCTTTTGTGATTCAGGGGGTCATTCTTAATGAATTGGGATAAAATTTAAGCTTTAGTGTAAAGAGCGAGGTACTGACGATGGGGCGAATCCCCTCATATATGTAATAAAAACATGAGAATACAAAAGTTCTTTGCGTAAGCTAATTTATAAGTTACGTAAATCTTTTACCAATAAAAAGATTCGTAAAAAATTAAAAGTTCTAGTTGCCTTTTTAATTAACCAAAAAATCGGGGGGCAACTAGGCTTCGTCCCCCGCTCTTTTTTTCTCAAAATCATTCGATCAAAATTATGAGAAAGCCATTGAGCCAAAAAAAAAATATGCAAATTTCGTTTTGATTATTCCTCTGCGGAGAGCCAATATCAAAACATTGATTCAAAAACGTTCAGAAATTAAATAAAAAAACAAGTTTTTTCAACTGAAAGTAAGGAGTGACATCAAAACTTAAAACGCACAGAAATTACTTCGTATATGAAAGAGGCTGCTTCCTCATCAACGCCCCACTCTTTACGCTAACGTTTGACTCTTTCTCTCAATTCTTCTTTCTAAAACAGTAAAAAACTTTAGCGTAAAGAGCGGGGCGTTGATGAGGAAGCAGCCTCTTTCATATACGAAGTAATTTCTGTGCGTTTTAAGTTTTGATGTCACTCCTTACTTTCAGTTGAAAAAACTTGTTTTTTTTATTTAATTTAAATCAGGCTCCGGAAGTTACATGCGAAGCTGTCATATCCCTAAGCCTGTCTTAAATTATGAAATAAAGTTAAATAGGTGGCTAAACATTAGGAAGCTTATGCAGACATTATAGAGATCAAAAGGGACCGGAACTTTTATTTTCTTTGTGAGTCTCCTTATTTATAGCTAGCTATAGGAAGATCAGAAGAGGCACTGCCTAATTAATTGGAACGTAACCAATCCTCTTTCATGCCCATTAGGTTATCCACCACCGTTTGACCCCCATGAACTTCAATCAAATTTGAAAAATAGCCATTTTCCTTAGAATAGTTGAAAAAAAAGTGTGTCCTTTGGACATGGACTCGAAATAATACAAATTACCAGTTGTTTACACTGAGATCTTGTAATGAATTAAATAAAAAAACAACAAGTTTTTTTTTAAACTGAAAATAAGGATCAACATTAAAACTTAGAACAAACAGAAATTATTACGTATATAAGGGGGATCGCCCCCTCGCTAATACCTCGCTCTTGACACTAAAGTTCGAATTTTGTTACAATTCTTTAAAAATGACCCCTGAATCACAAATTCCGTTTAGTTAGAATTAAATAACTCTTTTGGAAGAACTTTAAAAAGAACTTTAGCTCAAAGAGCGAGGTATTGACGCTCTTTAATTATTAGAGAGGTATAACCTCATATACGTAATAATTTCTGTTCATTTTGTTTTAGTGTTGCTCCTTACTTTCAGTTGAGAAAACTTGTTTTTTTAAATTTAATTTCTGATCATTTTTTACATAATGCATGGAAACCCTTCATAGAAAATTCTTTTCCCCCATTTAAAAATCTTCCATGGAAAGGTCCCCCTACGTAACCTACTTCCCACCCCCACCAGAAAAAAATCATACTACAAAACGTCTATATACATCCCAATAGTATATGTAAACAATTGACAAATTTCATAATTTGCAGCCCTTTCCCGGGGGACCGTGAGGGATATAGTCACCCTCAAAAACATAGTCATTAGATTTTTCCACTACGCTGAACAAAAAGGCTATCTCAAAATTTTGACTTGGTGACTTTGGCAAAGAATGTGTGTGGGACGGAGCTTTGTTCCCTTCAATTTTTTTGGTCACTTAAAATGGACACTAGAACTTTCAATTTTCGTCAGAATGAGCCCTCTCGCAATATTCTAGGATTACTTGGTTGATAAGGTCACCCCTGGGAAAAAAAGCAAAAAAATAAAAATAAATCTAAAATAAAATAAACACGCATCCGTGATCTTTCTTCTATAAAAAAAATATAAAATTCCACATTTTTGCAGATACGAGCTTGAAACCTCTACAGTAGGGTTCTCTGATACACTGAATATATTGTGTGATTGTAATTGTAATTATATGACTGTTAGGGGGTGTTTCCCCCTTTTTTTGAAAATAAGGTAATATTTTCTCAAGCTCCTAGCTTTTCATGAGCTAGACAAAACTTGATGAAACTTATATGTTTGTAATCAGCCTTAAAAAAATCTGATTCTTTTGATGTGTCTATTTGTATCAAAATTCCATTTTTTAGAGTTTCGGTTACTATTGAGCCATTCACTTCATAATGCGAGTCGGGAGGGTGACAGGGGGTCCTAAAATTGAGTAACAGACACTTTGTACCTTATCAGTTTGCAATTCAGAGCCTTAAGCCCACGGACCAAGAGTGCCATAATGTTAAAAAAATAGTTTGAGGGCATTGGTCCCTCGAAAGTTGGGTCCAAAAAGGGCTAAAGGAGTTTTGTTTTCATTGGCTTGAAATTTGTACCCTATAGTCTCTCGCGAAAAGACCCAAATACAGACAGAAAAATGGAACAAGAAATATCGGTACCACCAAAAAAAAGTCCCAGAAAAGGGGCAATTATTTTCCCTCGGCCACTTTATGTTGAAGGGGTGGCCATAAAACGTGGCAGGGAGTGCATTCGATTGGATATCAAAGCTTCTAGTGATGGTTAAAAATCGTCGGAAGGCAAAAATATACCCTAACAGGAAAGTAGCTTTTCATACCTTTTTATGCCACCCGGCCTCCGATACTCTGCCAAAATTTTGAGATTTTGAGCCATTTTTTAGAATTGTTAAGAGGTCTAATAATTTAATTTTACTTGGTCGGTATCAACCCTTGCAGCCCCAGGAGCGGGGGCCCTTAGTTATGTGAGTTTCACATTGTTCACAGACGAGCTTAGAAAAGGCTGCCATGTTTGGCTTTGGCTGTCTAAACAGTTAGGAACCCTTAGGAATCATTCGCTAGGCCATGATTCCTGTATTTTCCGAGGCTATACTCCGAAACGATAGGCCTGAATAAATTATAAGATGATACGTGACATTCAGTTTTCAAATTATTTATTGTATCAGGAGAATGGCTTGGTGAATCGACTTGCAACATTCAAGGATCGTTAGAGGGTCAAGTAAAACTAAAATTTTCACTTTAGGGGAGGGAAAGATAAATCAAAAGATGCGATGTGGTTTAAAAAGCCGATATGTATTATTTTGGAAACAGCTTGGGGGTTGGAGTTGAAACTTTAAATATACTACTTTGGGAGAGGAAGGGAGGCGGGTAAGACATGGGTACTTCAAATTTTGTGTTGAGAGAGAGGGGCTGAAATTTTTTTGCTTCCTATTCTTCAAAGCATATTTGCAGTATAAATTATAACTTACGGACGGTTAGGCAGCATCTTAAATGAAAAGATACCATGTGTTGCCACGTTATAAAAATGTTGTACCTTCAATATCACAGGAACGGCTTGAGGTTTCAAGATGAAGCTTTCATTGAGAAGTGATTGGGAGGGGGGATATTTAATTCTGGATAGGAGGAGAGTGCAGAACTGTATTGAAAGGCATCAGATGCACACAGGTAATCGAAGTAGCATCTTTGCAAAATTCCAGCAACGGATTGGGGGATGGAGTTAGAACTTTCAAGTAGTGTTGGAGAAGGAAGTTTCCCACACCTTTCATCTTTCCTCCGTAACTTAGACTAACTGTTCCTGATTCGTATATTGGCTCTTTGAAATATTTATAATTGTCTTAAAAACTAGGCATTTCAATATAGGATTGCTTAGGATCATATGTGTATCATATATTAAAGATTCATATGTGTTCCAATAATTTGTAGTAACATTTTTAGGCGAAAATCTAGACCGTTCGGAGACAATGAAAGGCACAGGAAGCTTACTTAAAGGACAACGAGCATTATATGGTCGGACTGAGGGAGAGCCTGGAAAAAATGATTTAAAACAATCTGGTTGTAGATCCTTTAGATAACGGACACGGAAAAGTATACATTGAAAAGCTAAAATTTGTCTAAATTTGTTAATCATTGGCACTTCCTTTCTTATTGAGATTAAATAAAAAAAAATAGTTTTTTTAACTGAAAGTAAGGAGCGACATTAAAACTTAAAACGATCATAAATTACTCCGTGTATGAAAGGGGCTGTTCCTTCCTCGCCCCGCTCTTTACGCTAAAGTTTGACTCTTTTACTCAATTCTACTGTATAAAACAGTAGATAACTTTAGCGTAAAGAGTGGGGCGTTGAGGAAGAAACAGCCCCTTTCATACACGGAGAATTTCTGTTCGTTTTAAGTTTTAATGTCGGTCCTTACTTTCAGTTAAAAAAAAAAATGTTTTTTATTTAATATCTGAATGTTTTGGAATTAATGCATGTTTGATTTTGGCTCTCCGCAAATGAGTAATTAAAACGAAATTTGCGTATTTTTTTTTTTTGCAAATGGCTTTCTCTTAGTTTTGATCAGACGATTTTTAGAAAAGGGGTGGGAGAGGAGGCCTAGTTGCCCTCCAACTCTTCGGTTACTTGAAAGGCAACTAGAATTTTAATTTTTAACGAACGTTTTTATTAGTAAAAGATATACGTAACTTACAAATTAACTTACGTAACGAACTTCTATATTCGTATATTTTTATTATGTATATGAGGGGGTTTGCCCCCTTGTTAATACCTCGCTCTTTACACTAAAGCTTTAAATTTGTCCTAATTCTTTAAGATTGACCCCTGAATCACAAAGGCTGTAGAATAAATAGTTGAAATTAATAAAAATACTTTAGCGTAAAGAACGATGTATTTAGGATGAGATGAACCCCCCATATGCTTAATAATCTTTGTTCTTTTTAAGTTTTAATGCTGGTCCTTACCTTCAGTGGAAAAAACTTTTTCATATTTATTTTTTCATTGTTTTTTTCTAAAATAATGCTAGAAAATCCTGCGCCCCCTTCATGGAATTTCTCTTCTCCCATGACAAATTCCTCCAAGGGAAGATTCTCGCACGTAGCCCCCTCCCCTCAACCCCCCACACCAAAAATACCCCTGAAAAGGTCTGTTCACTTCCAAATAACCATCACTGTATGTTAACGCTGGTAAAAGTTTGTAACTTGCAACTCCTCCCCCGTGGACTGTGGGGGAGTAAGTCAGCCCCAAAGACATAGTTGTTATGTTTTTCGACTATGCTGAACAAAATGGCTATCTCAAAAGTTTGATCCGTTGATTTTGGGAAAAGAATGAGCTTGGGAGGGGGCCTAGGTGCCCTCCAATTTTTTTGGTCAGTTAAAAAGGGCACTAGTACTTTTAATTTCCGTTAAAATTAGCCCTATCGCGACATTCTAGGACCACTGGGTCGGTACGATCACCTCTGGAAAAAAAAAACAACAAAAAACGAACAAACAAATAAACGCGCACCCGTGATCGGTCTTCTGGCAAAGAATACTAAGTTCCACATTTTTGTAGATAAGAGCTTGAAACTTCTATAGTAGGGTTCTCCAATATGCTGATTGCGATGGTGTGATTTTCGTTAAAATCGTATGACTTTTAGGGGGTTATTCTCTCTATTTTCAAAAAAGGCAAATTTTCTCAGGCTCGTACCTTTTGATGAGTAAGACTAAATTTCATGAAACTTGTTTAATTAAAATCAGTATAAAACCCGATTCTTTGATATATCTATTAGTATCAAAATTCCATTTTTTTAGAGTTTCGTTTACTATTGAGCTGGGTCGCTCCTTACTACAATTCGTTACCACGAACTGTTTGACTGCCCGAGGTAAAGACTCGGTTGTAGTGACCGTTTTATATCGCATACAATAAATCTCCATTTATTATATATTTAAATTATTAAACAAATTAGATTATGAAACATAGTGATAAACACTAACATATTTCTATGTTCTCAAGAAAGTCTTAAGAGTTGTAAATAGCAAGAAATTAAAATCCTCTTGCTTGACTATTTTTTTAACGTTTGGAACTTGGTTTAATAATATCAGCTCCTAATAAAAGACTGATATTGCAGAATTGGTTAAAGGTTGTTTACAACAAAAATCCGAATTTGTCAATATAAACAATCGATTACCGCATCGATTAATACCCAGGTTGGTTGAAATAGGGATAGATGGTATTCTAGCCTAGGTAAATTTGGTGTAGGAAAAGAAAACAGTAATGGCTATAGGCTTTTGCAATTTTGTAGGTATAACAACCTAGTTATAACCAATACGGTGTTTGGTCACAAAATGGCCCATAAGTTGACATGGTATTCACGTGATGGTAAGACAGCAAACCTTATTGATTATATTATCGTAAAAAGAAGACTAGCAGGATCAATACAAGATACTAGGGTGTATAGGAGTGCCGTTATTGATGTTAGAAGTAAAAATCACCATCTAGTAGTATCTAAGGTTAATTTGAAGCTGAAATTTCGGAAGGGTAACTCCCTCCCGGAAAGTTATGATGTTGGTAGACTTCAGGATGAAAATTTGAGAAAAAAAATCGAGGAACAGTTAAGTACTAAACTTGAGAGTTTAAAATTTGACAATGTGGAAGATGGATTGAATAATTTCAGAAAAAACAATTTGTGAAGTTGCTGATGGTGTCCTAGGAAAGAGTGCTAAGACTGCAACTAGGGATATTAGTGAAAAAGCTTTAGGTTTAATAGAAAGTAGAAGGGGTTTGTATAAGAATTATCTGAGTGATAGGTCGTATGAAAACAAAAGGAATGTAAAGAAAGTGGAGAAAACATTAAAATATGAACTAAGGAGATGGTGAAGTGGAGGCGATGGATAAAATTGCTGAGGATCTGGAAGATGCGGCTAGACGGCATAATAGTAAAATATTATACTGGCATGTTAATAAATTGAAAGGGAGTAGCCAATCTGGACTAGTCCCAGTTAAAGATAGAAATGGGGCCACAATTAGTGATAAGGAAAAAGTTAAAGAAAGAGGGGGGAACATTTTGAGAATGTGCTAAACCGAGATACAGTTGCAGGAAAAGATATAGATGAAAATGAAAAAGTTTGTGATACCTTGGATGTGAGGGAAGATTCGTTTAGTGAGGAAGAATTAGCTACAGTACTAAATGGATTAAAAAATAATAAGGCCCCAGGTGCTGATAGTATGATTAATGAGTTTCTTAAATATGGTGGCTCTGAGGTCAGGAATAAGCTACTGAAGATTATGAACATGATTTTTGAAAAAGGGGAAGTACCCAATGATTTTAGGAAAACCTTAATTAAACCACTGTATAAGAAAGGTGACAAGAGTGAGTGTCGTAATTATCGAGGCATTAGTCTGGTCTCTGTAGGTAGCAAATTACTGAGTAATATGATACTTTTTAGACTGAGACATGCTGTAGATACAGTTTTAAGGGAAGAACAATGCGGTTTTAGAAAAGGCAGAGAATGTGTCGACCATGTTTTCACTCTTAGGTTAATAATTGAGAAGTCCCTTCGTTGTCAAACACCTTTGGTCCTCAGTTTTATCGATTATGAGCAAGCTTTCGATTCTGTTGATAGAACAGCGTTAACAAAGGTCTTATCGTTATATGGTATACCAGAAAAATATATTGAAGTGATTTGCGCTATGTACGAGAATAATACTGCTGCGGTTACGGTAGGAAATGAGGTTACCAACTGGTTTTGTATTAAATCAGGAGTTAAGCAGGGTTGTGTTCTATCCCCCTTTATATGGATCATTTTGATGGACTTCGTCTTAAGGAGCACAGGAAAGGCAATTGGAGACCATGGAATCAAATGGGGAGGAAGAACGCTCCTGGACTTAGATTATGCTGATAATTTAAGCATATTAGATGAAGGTGTGAGCAAAATGAATGAATTTTTAGAGGTTTTGCGAGTTCAGGGTGCTAAAATAGGTTTGAAAATTAATGTTAAGAAGACTAAGTCACTAAGGCTAGGAATAAGTGAAGATGAAGAGGTGACATTAGGTAACGAAAAGTATGATCAGGTTGGGAGCTTCAGTTACCTTGGTAGTATTAATAGTAAAGATGGTGGGAGCAGTGAAGATGTTAAAAGTAGAATAGCTAAGGCTCAGGGTGTTTTTTCACAGTTAAAAAAATTTGGAAGAATAGAAAGATAAGTCTACAAACCAAGATTAGAATATTGGAAGCTACAGTGATGACAGTGGTCAAATATGGCTCTGAAGCATAGGCGCTCCGAAAAGCAGATGAAAATTTACTAGATACTTTCCAGAGTAATTGCCTACGGATTGTTTGTTCTGGGTACCCGGCTGACTGACGTATTTCAAACAGTAGGTTGTAGGAAAAGTGTGGTTCAATCCCGCTTTCTGGGGCTATAATGAAAGAAAGGTTGAGATGGCTAGGCCACGTTCTACGGATAAAGGATGACAGATTACCGAAGATTGTCCTTTTTGGCCAACCGTCTGGGGCTACACGGAAAGCAGGTTGTCCTTGTCTGGGCTGGGAGGATGTCATAAATAAATATTTAAAGGCAATGGGAACTTCCTGGGAGGGTGTAAAGAGGGAGGCTTTAAATAGATTAGGTTGGAGGAGGAGCGTGCGTAGCTGTGTTGGCCTCAGGCGGCTTGGTGCTGGAGTGAGTTAGTAGTAGTAGTAGTAGTAGATTACCGCATTATACAATTAATGAATTGCGGTCACATGCCAAAGATAATAAATTAAAGATAATTGACAAGAACTTAAAATATTCAATACCATAAACGATCATCTTAATAATAAAATATCAATGTGCGATCACTATATTCAATGGTCACGAAATTTCTAAATAGAAAAGAAAACATAGTGAACCTGAATTAAACCTAAAATTAGAGAATAAAATCAAACAAAAGTATAAAATGATTTCAGAATAAAAACTTCAATGTAATAGTGACAAAATAAAGATATTACTAAACTTAAATTTTTTAAAGATCGAAACAGATTTCAAGTGCTAGAAATTGTAACAACATAAAGGTAAAAAAAGGTAAAGGGTACGGCATTAGACTATACAGTCCCTACCGACGGTGCTGATCTCCGTTTCTTGGCCCTTTAGCCAGGAAGTGCAATGGGGGGTCGGGGGCCAACCATCCTGTGCTTCCGCACACCCTTCCTGTTTACCTTCCCTAGATTTCTCCAGGTACCCATTTAGAGCTGGGTTGACTCCCACTGACTGAGTCACGCCACTGACCAACGTAACGAATAAAGTAAAAAGTTATTTTAGTAATCAAATAGAAGTCAATAAAAAGGATGCTGATGAAAATCGACAATTCATGCGAAATGTAACTGGTAGAGAGTTTGTTAAAAAACAACGGAATATTGATAATTTGAATTTACTTATAAATAAGAAAAAACAAATGAAGTTCCAGACAACCCAGAGTACATGTCTATAGAAAAAACACGATAGTAATTCCTATTCAATGGATTAGACAACATTCCATTACAGTTTATATTTCAATAAATGTAAATGGAGCTGATTTTGAACCACTTTTTGACTCTGGTGTTCGAGATTTAAACAATAGAATGAATGATAGAGATAGCTATAGGATTCAAATTACAACACGTCTAATATTTGATTCTCAGAAAGTCCTGTGGTGGCGCAGTTGGTTTGACCTTAGCTTGGTAATACGGGACCCAGAGATCGAATCATGCTGCAGGAATGCACTGCAGGGCCGACGCAGGGACCTTAGTAGTCAAGAAGTGTCGTTAATCCGATACAATACAATTATTCTCAGAAAGATAATTAATAAATCGAACCTATTCATTATCTTAGCTACTCCTGGAATTTTTAATATAAATAGTGATATTGAAAAAGCCATGTAAGTAATAATTATAGGAATATACACACAATAATCATAGAGAATGCACCCAGATCAGGTTTACAATTTGAGAGAATCGATGGAGCTGATTTATTGAATGACAAGACTACCAAATCATGTGAGAGGTACTTATAAAGAATTACCTGAGGTACTTATAAAGAATCACCTGAATTTGCAAAAAATTTAAAAGCTTGCATTAATATAACAATAATGATAGTAAATGCTTTCTTTGGTCAATACTTAATTATCTTCACCCAGTTAATGACAGACATGTTGATAGACTATCAAAGTATAAACCCTATGAAAATGAATTCCACTTTAAAAGGCTCACTAAATTTCCAATGGATATTCGAGATATTTATAAATTTGAAAATAAATGTAATATTGAAATTTGTTTATTAGAAATAAGTGAAAATAAAGTGGGTAGAGCTTATTCCTAAGCTCTTTATTCCTAAGACTAAGATCAATGTAAAAACTGCTACACATGGGATTATTTTACTCTCTTTTGATAATCATTTAGTTTTAATTAAAGATTTAAGTAGACTAGTGCTAACTCAAATTACTAAACGTAAATCCAAAATTTATCTTTGCACCCTCTATGGAAGAAATTTCACAGAAGAGCAAAAGTTTGAAAAATATTCTAAAAAGGATAACTGTGATATCAATAAATATTCCAAAGGATCCTGACATCATTGTGACAAAACCATGATCTGAAATTGAATTTAAAAATATAGCTAAACAAGTTCAAGTACCTTACTGTATTATAGCTGATTTTGAATCGCATAGTGCAGAATTTAATCAAAAGAGAGGTAAAAAATAGTTGAAGTACAAGAGCAAAATCCATTTGCTTCTGGATTCCAGGTAAGTTGTTCTTTTGATACAACACACAATAAAAATTACAAATACTTTGGCGAAGATGCTAGTGGGCATTGCGTAACTACCATGACAGAAGCGTGTACAAAATAGCCAAATAGTTTGAAAATAGACAGAGATCATGGTTATACACAAGAACAAGTAAAAGAAAAATTGAATAATACAACTATTAAAAGCTGTCATATTTGTGAAAAGGAAAAAGTAGAAAATAATCTTCATTTAGACCACGACGATATGACTGGTAATATCCGTGGATTTACTCATGCAAATTGTAATAAAAAATTTATTATTCCTAAGCATATCCCTATTGTAATGCATTATCTCTCAAAATATGACTCATTTATTTCTTAAGAGTATTAGTACCTGATAAAAGTATGTTTGATTCAGCGGAGAGTTTTATATCATTTTATAAAACAATAAGTGTTAATGCAACCCAATACGAAATGCATCTCATAGATTCACTCTGTTTTATGGCTTCATCGTTAGATAGGCTTTCTAAAAATTTAGCTAAATGTAAATGTAAAGTAAATTCCAATTGCTTAACAAATAATTGTAAGTATAATTCTGATTTGTTTCAAGATACTGAAGAATTCAAAGAAATAATAAGGAAAAGGATTTATCCCTATGAATATATTAATAGCAATGAAAATAATGAAAAAAATACCTTCAATAGACAAGTTTTATTCTAGATTAACTGGGAAAAAATATTTCTGAAGAAGAATATATAAAAGGGAAATCTATATGGAAATTATTTAAACGTAAAACACAGTTAGATTACACTAGATTATATCTGAAAAGTGATGTTTGAATTTTTTCATATGTCTTAGAAAATTTTATAAATGTATGTTTAAGTAATTATAAACTAGATCTACTGCAGTTCTCCTCAGCAACAGGACTAACGTAGGAAGCTTTTCTCAAACACCCTAAAGATGAATTTCCATTATTTTATGACGAATTTATGTATACGTTTATGTAAAAAAAAGAGGAGCGTGTATCTCAGTGTATGAAAAGATATGCTGGAGAAAATCATAAATATATGAAACACTCTAATAAAACACAACCTTCAAATTATTTGATGCATTTATATGCTAATAATTTATACGATTGGGCAATTTCACAAACTTTACCAGAAAAATATTTTTTATTTATTAATATACCCGACAATTTTAAAACAAAACAACACTTCACACTATTACCAACAATTTTTCTTAATAGTCTAAAATTCCAAACTTTACACTATTACCAAGACTACTACATTCAATCAGAAATGAATAAGGATAATGTAGGAGCCATTTAGGAAGTTGACTTTGAATATGCAAGAGGGTAATATAATTTACATAATTTTCCACTTGTTCCGGAACATTTTTCATATAAATTAATTACAACTTTAAATAATAATATAAATTATGTTGTGCATTATAAGAATTTAGAATCTTATCTAAAACATGGCTTAGTATTGAAAAAAGTACATAGAATACCAGAATTTATTGAGTCACCCTATTTAAAAGAATGTATCAATCATAATACTAAATTACGACAAAAGGTAACGAATAAGTCCGAGAAATATTTCTTTTAACTGTCAGAAAAAGAGCAAGTATTGAAATAATTACTAGTTATGAACAAAGACAAAAAATAATTAAAAACATAACTTTAGATCAGAAGTAATGTTTAGCAAGAATTTCTCAGTAGGCGGAATGGCCAAGTCAAAAATAAATATAGATAAACCTATTTATTTTGGATTTGCTGCATTAAAGTTATCTTAGTTACTTGTATATGAATTTCATTAGGAATACATGAAACCAAAATATAGTGAAAAATTTGACTTATATTATATGGATATGGAGAACTTTCTTTATGTTATTCTAACTGAGGAATTTTATGAAGACCTTGGAGCTGACCTCCAAGAAAAATTCCATACTTTGGATTATACAAGGATAACCCTTATGACTTCTCTTCAGTCAATAAAAAAGTTATAGATATGATGAAAGATGAATTATCTGGAACAGTAATTAAAAGTTTGTAGGTTTGAGATCAAAAGTATATGCTTATTTAAAAGAGGTTGACGATGAAACGAAACCAAAGAAAGAATTTAAAGGTATTAAATAGAATATCGTGAAAGTTCGAATAATATTACAGAAGTATAAAGATGTGCTTTTCGGAAAAGTGGAAAGCTTATCAGAAAATCAGTATACTTTCAGACTGAACAAAAATACAATTTTCTAAGAAAAACAAAATAAAAAATCTCTAGACCCTAATGATGCTAAAAGAAAGTTTTTGAAACATAAAGTAAACAAGGTGCCCTGGGAATCTAATCTCTTAAAGCTACAAGCTATTTAAAGTATTATTAAGCTAATTAAGATATTATAGTTAAGCTAGTTAGGTATAAAAGTTAAGCTTCATAACTAAAGTTAAGCTATAAGCTTCAGGTCTATAAGCTTCAAAATTGAATTTTACTTAACAAAATTTTCACCTCGTAAATGGATGGGAAAGCACCTATTAAGGTATATGAAGATGGAAAAATAGCGATCTTTTTAAAAATAAATATTTGCTGACACCTCAATCACCATTTCGACTGTTGATTTGTTGTAATTCTTGATTTGGTAAAACGAATTTACTCTTGAACTTGATTCATGATTATTCGTAATTTCAAAAAATTTATCTATATGCTAAAGATCTTGCAGAAGATAAATATAAAGATTTAATGATTCTTGGATGAAAAAAAACTGACATGAATCTTTTGGTTGCGAGTAATGATAAAAGTGATATCATTAATGTAGATGACCTAGATCCCGATTGTCAAAATTTAGTTATCTTTGACAATTTTGTAACAGAAAAAGATCGGAAGAAGTTGAATATTAATTCGTGAGAGGTAGAAAATGAAATGCATCAATTATCCATATTTCAAAGAGCTATTTTGATACACCTAAAATTATATGATTAAAATGTAATTATTTTGCGTTTTCAAGTTATGTAATCCAAAAAAATTCATATAATCACAAAAAATCCTGCATCTGACTTGAAAAAAGAAAAATTTATCAACTTCTTTAATGAAGCAACAAATAATCATGGATTTTACTAACTGATATGAAAACAAATGATGCATCTTTCAAGTACAGAAAGAACATGGATATTCACTTAATAAAATTTGGTATACTGAATGAGCAAGTTTGGAAGCCTAGGAAGCAATTATCAGAAGTATACAAGCAACGAAAGTAGATTCTTTGATGCTAATGGTAATCTTGATTTACAATTAAAAACAATTAACCAATTCAGGTGATCCAAAATCAGAGAATTACACAAAGAATTTACAAATGTAAAAATTATTTTAAACGATTTCAAGGGTGAAGTTGTTAACCAACAAATTCTTAGAAATCATGTTTAAGTGACGATATTAATAGATTAAATAAAATTTATCAATCACCCGACAATATATTGACTAGAGTTAATGACAAAGGACTATTAGTAAAAATACCTTAAAAATAACGAAAGAACGTATTAATGCAGGAAATAGAAGAATTATAAATTTTGCAAACCCAAACAATGGCGCAGATGCAGTAAATTTGCATTAAACTTACCTCTTATGACTTAAACTTACCTATAACGAGATTATGCGAAACATAAAGAAGAAATATTACTCAAATGTAGGAATGAGTAGTCTTGACTCGAAGAAACGTAGCAGTTTCGTTAAAACCTCTAAGAAGAAAATTAATGCAAAAATGAGTCTCTTTCTTACTGCAGGTGCATCTAATAGAGCAATAGAAACGAGGTATTTTCAATAAGACCTCTGAGAAATGCCTCTTAATATGAAAAATAATTGTTCCTCTGGAAATAGTTACTATGGTCTCCCGGCTTTCTTTAATTAACGCTTGTCTTGCTTTGATTTTATTCTATATCTTTTTTTGGCGTTTTGTTTTTGTGTTTGTTGAGTTTTAATTGCTTTTCCGTGGTTTCATGGTTTTGTAATATTTTTTTTATTTATACAATTTGAATGTACAATGGTTTTTGTCATTTATATTTCGTGTTCCAGGATAAATCTTTAATACGTAATCATTTACAATGAAATATCTAAGTCTAATGCTAAGGAGCATCTGACATGTAACTTACCCTGTCTAGGTCACGTTAGAAAGTTAATAACATTGCTAGGAGCAGGTGCGCGGCACATGTAAATAATTTGCAAGCCATCGATTTTCTTCTTTTAACTCATGTGGAAAGGAAAGGAAAACATGCGATCCATTTAATCACTCTAGAAAGCGGGCAGGGAATTCCCTCGTGCGTAGAATAGGTTATCACATAGAAGTTATTTCTTGAATCAATATATCATCGATGGCTTTTTGGTCCAAGTCTCTAACGCCCCATTCCATTGAAGTTAAATCTCTTTTGAATCCAAAAGCAGACAAACATCTTCGAAATATAAAGGTTCGATGAGAAAAAGGGAATGAAAAATCCTGAGGTAAAAAGAAAAACATCGCTTAAAGTATTATGTAACATCTCGTGTTTGCATTGTCATTACGTATCACCCTAAGTGTGTATCCTCCGCAGTTACAATAGGGTATTCCCTACGTCCCCTGAAGAAATATGTCATGCGAGACTACGTCATCCTTAACATAAGTAAACATTCTCCTATTATGTAACAATTTGGATATCGAGTACTTTATCTCTCTGGCTTAAGCTCTGCCTGTTTAACGGCAACGTCCTACCCGTCCTCCTCTATGCACTGAAACTTGACATCTCATTTTCACGGCGCATTTTCATTAAGACATGTCAGAAATATATCTTGATGTTCCTTAAATTTACCTCTAACGAGATTTTGCAAAATGCAAAGAAGATAATGTTTAAATGTGTACTTGTCAGCCTGAAACACATAGTCTTGGCTCAAAGAAACGAGGTAAGACCTCTAGGAAGTCCCTCTTAATCTGACTTAAACTTACCTCTAACGAGATTATGCGAAACATGAAGAAGAAATATTATTCAAATGTAAGAATGAGTAGTCTTGACTCGAAGAAACATAGCAGTTTCGTTAAAACCTCACAGAAAAAAAAATAATGCAAAAATGAGTCTCTTTCTTGCTGCAGGTGCATCTAATAGAGCAATAGAAACGAGGCATGTTCAATAAGACCTCCGAGAAATGCCTCTTAATATGAATAATCTTCGCCTGTTCATTAGCAACGTCCTACCCGTCCTCCTCTATGCACTGAAACATGGCATCTCAACCACGAACAAGAGAGGAGAATTAAGTCGTTTAAAAACATGTGCTTACGTTGACTTCTCAGCATCTATTGGACCCTGAAGGTAACGAACGAGCACATTAGAAACATCACAGGTCAACCGTCCCTCACCGAGACCATACGAGGCGCAGGTGGAGCTACCTTGGACATGTGCTGCACATGGACGATTCCAGAATTTCTGGTTACCCGAAGGCACCCGACACAGAGGAAGACCCATAAATACACTCCATCGTACCTACAATAACGACCTGCAGCACCTTCACGCCTCAATACAGCCATAGTGGGAAGACATCGTCGCAGCCGCAAGTTTCAGAGACGACTTGAGACTCTTCTTGGATGCCCTAGGCGCCTCTGGAGGCGCAGGAGGATCTAAGGTCTAAGGTAAGGTAATTGTATAACAACCAAAGGAATTTTGAAGAAAATTGTCTTAAAGAAAAACTTTTTGGGAAAACGTTTTGAAATATCTCGAGAAACGTCATGAAGAAAAATATCATGAAAAACATCTGGAAAAGTCTTGAAAAATGTATTGAAAAACGGCTTGAAATGTTTTGAAATGTCTTGAAGAAAATGTCTTAAAAACGTCCTGAAACGTCTTGAAAAAAGTCACGAAGAAAAATTTCTTAAGAAACTTCTTCAAACTTTTTGAAACATGTCTTAAAGAAAAATGTCTTAAAAGCGTGTTGGAATGTTTTGAAACGTTTCGAAATCGTCTTTTCGGTGAAATTGGTTACTAGGGGCTTGCGGTGAAATTAGATGCTAGGGGCCCGATTAAATTCGTTACTAGGGCCCCTTTCCGTTGGATTTGATTGGTTGCTAGGAGCCAATTGGAATTGGTTACTAGGGCTCAGTGTCTTGAAGGTCCCCCACCAGGGCCTTGAAGGTTTTTCCCGGCCCTCTTAGGTTATTTTAAGTAATCAAAGAAATTTCTCTCTATTATATAGCAACCAAGCCCTATTACGGAACGACCAAAGAAATCCTGATTTGCGGGCCCCTGAAGGTTGTTTCTCTGCCCATCACAGGTGCCCATCACACTTGCATTGTCTCGAAAATATTTCCTATTACGTAACTTACTGGTGAACTTTAAAGTTACAGATGCACTTTAGTATTGCGTAAGACCCAGGTTTGCGTAATTACGTGTTGAGGGAATAGCAACTTCAAATTTACCCCACATGGGTACCTTTAGATCCAAAGGACTGCCACTGCTCTTACAACCTTGACTTGAACTCCTGCATTTTCGTTTCCGTTTTTTTAGCTGTCGGTGCCCCCATTTCTTTATGTAAATTATTGCTTTACTGCGACTCTTGACTACTTTTCTTGTAATTTTGGCTTCTGTTTTCGCAGTTTCGGTGATATTTTTTTGAATTCTTCGTGAAAATTCCTGCATTCTTAGCAAAATTTTTGTAATTCTTAGCCCAACTTTTCAATATGTGTCCTATTCTTTTGTAAAAATCAGCTACTTTTCTTGCAATCTCTTTTCAATTTTGCGTACTCTTGGCGATATTTCTTGAAATCCTTGGTGACAATTTCTGAAATCTCAGCTCCAATTTGTGCAATCACGGGCACAAACTTTTTGGTCTCGTCAACACTTCTGCATTTCTGGTTGATTAGTTTTTTCTTATGAAAATCTTAGCTTCAGGGTTGTTACTTTTGGCTCCAAACAGGGGAACCTTGGACCCACTAACTCGTTTTGACCTAAAAGAAATGCTATAGCGAGAGAATGGAAAAATTAATTATAATGCTAACTATTTTCCCCGACCCACATAATTTGAAAGGGTGATCGTAGAAATTAAAAAGTTCTAATGCCCTTTTTAAGTGTCAAAAGTGACTGGAGAGAGACCTGACCCCTCTCTTCTTTGTTTGCTACTCAGCCCTCTATTACCGCATTAGACGTTTGTTTAGAATTTTGAGATAGACATGTTGTTAAAAGAAATGTCAAAAGGTCCAATAAATATGCGTCCACAGACGGCATGGTCCCAACAGGCTCTTGGGGAAGGGCGGTAGGCCTAAGTATGGTAAATTGACAATTGTTTTAACATATTTTTTATAAGGGAAAAGAGGGGTTGGTGCAATATATAAGGAACAGCTAAAGTTATTAAGGTATTAAGTTGAAGCCTTGAGGTAATAATGAAGGAGAAGTTGAACTGAATCAAAAGACAATATGAGCATCCAGCTAATCAAAAGAGCGTACCGGTAATATTTCAGGAACCGTTAAGGAATAAAACTTTAAACTTTAAAAGAATCTTTAAGGGAATGTTGAGAGAATATTGAGCCAAATCTAAGGACACCATGTTCACCGGGTTGTCTAAAGGACATATTTGCAATATCTAAGTAAATTTTCAGTGAATTTTTAGGGGTGCTTACCACCCTATATGCATCCAGGTTGTCATAAAGGCGCATCTGAAATACCTTGGAAATGGCTGTGGGTATTAAGTTGAAACTTTTATGGAATTTTAATGAAGATGTTAAACTAAAGCTAAAATCACTATATGCCTCTAGATTATCTAAGGGAGTATCTGAAATATCTCAGAAACAGCTAAGGATATTAAGTTAAAACTTTCAGGAATTTTGAGAGGATGATGAGCTAAATCAAAAAACCCAGTGTGCGTACAAGTTTTCAAAATGGCGGTGTGCATCCAGGTTTTAAGAAGAATGAATGTACAATATCTCGGAAACGACTAAAAGTATTAAGTTAAAATTTTTCGGGAATTGAGCGAGATGTCGAACTAAATCAAAAGACAGTGTGGACATCCAAGATTTCAAAAGAGTGCCTCTGCAAATATTCAAGAACGGCTATGAGTGTAAATTGAAACTTTTATGGATGGATTCAGAGGAATGTCAAAATAACTCTAAATACATTGTGTGCATCCAGGTCGTCAAAAAGATATATCTCCAATATCTCAGAGACGGCACATAGTATTATATAAAGAAGCATTATATTAAAGATCCTGTAATTACAGGATCTTTAGTAAACCCAGACAAATACGTAAATCCAAAAAAAAACATAAAAAGTGGGTGTTTAGGATAGCCTATATTGCTCATTTTGCAAAATTTTAAGTTGTTAGAACCCAACAAAATTTAGAAAATTTTGAACTCCAACAACACAAAATAGCAATATATTTTTCCGTAAAGTATTATAAAAAACCAGAAAACTTTCGATTTAATAGTTGTGGAACATATATTTAATAGTCTATATTATAATAAACTATTTAAAAAAACGAAAATGATTTGTAATTGTTTTGGACAATAGGAAGATATCGATTAAATTCAATTTAAAATAATTTAATTAAGTAAAAGTCAAGATAAACTAAACTTTGTAAAAAGTCATCGAGCTTTTGCTATTAAAGAATTATATTCTTTAATTGAAATTAAATTGAAAATTTAATTGAAAATCATTACAGATTAGTAATGAAAGAAGTTCGTTTAATGTGTCAAACACAATAGTTTCTTGACATGTTGTATGTTTTTAATTAATTCAACCTAGGGCATAAATAAGATTTTCAAATAAAAAGACTGTTTTATGTTGCTAGGGTACCATATCAGAAAATTAACTCAGGCATATGCGTAAAGTAATATAAAAAAGGTTTGCAGAAATATTGCATAGAAATTTAAGACAGTATAATAACTTAGACTTCAAGTTGCATCACAAATCGATAGGGCTTGCAATGTTCTTTTCAAGTATAAATATTTAAGAAACACGCCCAAATGATCAATAGCTATGAATGATCTTTGAAGCATCTCTTCTATAATTTTGTGGTCACCTGCTAGTTCAAGTGGTGTCAATAGAGGGAGACAGGGGTGCCTGTACCCTCTAGTTTTTGCCCAGCCAGATTTTGCTTTTGCAGTGTTTTCCTTGGAAAATGCCTTCTTGTCTGTGTTTCTATTGAAACAAATGACAAAACAACAAATTTGGCCTTCACTTCGCGATGTTAAAAATACAATTTAACTCCCCCCACTAATTTTTTGTGAATCTAGTTTTGCCTAGAATTACCCTGGCCTATATAATTAGAGCATGCCTTTTAGTCAGTATATGATTTTTAATTTATATAATTATTGGGGGCGCTGAGAGGGGGACTATAAATGAGTGGGAATTTAAAGCCTCAGGTGTAGGGTTTTCAACCATTGGGATTACGACAGTGCCCTCTTTATTCTTCCCACCCTTTTTGCCCCAGAAATGGCACCCAAAATCTCTTTTTGTGTGCCATATGACTTGTTATGATAACATCATAAAGTCGAATTCTACCAAACATGTAGATACAAAAGTTACTCTGAAGGTCATAAAAAGGATTTAAGACCTGTATTTACTATACCTTGGGGAAACGAGTCTTATTATTAATTGTATTTTCATTCCACAATGATTAAAAAAAAAAAAAATAGAGCACTGAGAACTGATCATCTGAAAGAATTTTTTTATACAAGATTCTTACTTAGGTTACCGCGGCCAAGGTGAAAAGTCGTTGGCGTTAGACTGTAAAGCCGTGTATAGAAAAGTTTGTTTTATACCCTTTGCTGATTCCAATCATCCGTTTTTTACATGCTAGAAATTTAAGATAATATAAAAAGCTGAAAGATACCTCTGATGTATATTTCTTCTCGTATTCTATTTTCATTCCTCTGTTATGTTTTGGAGTTTCTCATCGGAGAATCAAGAGCCTTTCCAAGCTTTGGTTTCAAATTATATAAAATTTAAGGAACAGCTTGGTTTAATGCAACCAAAATCAATGTCAGATCAACTTATGTAACTGCAGTGATTCTGTTTTTAAATAGTTTAATTTAACTTATTCAGCGTGGTGAAATTTTATTCTTGTATGATCAACCAGATCCACTTCCAGATACATTGAGTTTGTAGATACATTGAAACTACCTTCAGCAAAGGCTAAAGACTTTAGAAAGACTAAAGAACAGCTTTAGCTTTATAAATCAAATGAATCCAGGTTAATTGATCTGATATTTTAGATACGGATTGATTTTTACTGGCAATACACACATCAATTACCATTAATCAACTAATTCTAAATTTAATTAACCCTTATATATTCTTTTTGCTTACATAGTAGGCCTACAATAAAATACCACTTTATCTATACCTCATATTTTCTGATAATGACTAAAAACTAAAATCAAAGAATAAAAACAGTAAAGTGATAATATTGAAAAACACTTCTTTGAAACGTCCTTATATCTCCAAATGCAAGAAATATTGTACAAACAAAAAATATGTCCGTGACTCATTCTAAGATAGCTACTTCTATGTTATAGATAATCAACCAAAACGAGCTATAGTTGATGGTAAATAATTCCATTATTCAATTTACAACCTATTGTATCTAATGAAACTATTACCAATAATTAATAACTATGACTACCATCGCGTAGTAAATAATTGAGCATTTATTGATTAGTTAAATTTCTTGACGTCTTTTGGTTCAGACTAGAATTTTATTTTAGTCTGTCAAGCAAAACTTTCAAGTTGGAAAAAAAACGAATTCCGTATCACGATACACCATGTATGCTAAGAATGGCAGTGACTCAAAAATCTAATCAATATTTATCACTATTTTTTGCAGGTGCAAAGCAGAAAAAGAAGCCAGCAGCTTCTTCTTTACAAAGATGCTTCTGCAAAGCTTTCAGTGAAGAATGATTTCAAATACTTATTGCTGAAATCTTCCTGTACAAGAAATTCAAAGATGTTTGAGATTACGTTAGATAGTAACTCTGGCGGCAAACCCCTTTTGTATTCAAGCTGTATTAATAGTACATGGACATTTTTACTAAATAAAAAATCCCGTGGTACCTTAACGATGAAGAGTAACTACCCAAAAGAAATTACAGTTCACAAATTAGGAACAGGAGAGGTAACAGAAGAAAAAACGCTTGGTGTTCTCCAAGAGAGCGGGAAAATTAGGTTAGAAGAACTTGGCACCTTTTCTAGGCCACAAGTACTTGTGGCTCTTTTGGGACTCCGTGGATCCGGAAAATCAACAATTGCCTCATTGCTATCAGGAAATGAAAAAATGTTTCTCCAGGGAAGAAGAAGCACGAAAACAACAACTTTGGGAATTGACATTTCCCCAATAATTTCTACTAATGAATATGTTCCTGCAATATATAATGCATTAAAAAATGGTTTCGATAACAGTGGATCACCCTTTCCGTTAGTATTTACTGACAGTGAAGGAATGGGAGTGAGAGGCGACAGCATTGATTTCGTTTCAACAATTCCTCCTTTGCTTTTTTCCAACGTTATAATTTGGGTGACAACTGATTCTTTACGTGCAGACGAGGAACTTACAAAATTGAATCGCTATCTGAATTTGGCAAATAAAATCCAAGATGAGAGTGGTGAGCTTTGCACTGACTTTATGGGTGGGCGATTAGTCGTAATAGTGAATAAAATGCAAGGCTATGAAAGTGACGAAGAGCTTACAGACGAACTTTTAGAAGAAGAGTTTGAATCAGAAACCCAAACTGCAACAAACAGAAATTCTATACGCAAAAAACTAAAGCAATGTTTCAAGTCAATTCAAGTTGTAGGATTCCCTTATTTGTATCTGCCGAGGACAGATGAGTATTTAAAATATACTAGCCTTAAAGGGGAAGGATCAGATCGTTTCAAAGAAAGCCTTACTAAAATAATAAAGTTAATTTTAAATGCACAAAATGAAGTTAGAATCTTGGCTGGGACAATCATTACGCCATCTGTACTGACACCCCTTTATGGTCTTATCCTTGAAAAGATTAATACTAATGCTGAGTTCTTAGATGATGACCTGAGAGATGCCCTGTTTATTGTCAAGATAAAAAATAATATAACTGGATATGAAGTCCGCTTTAATAAGTATCTAATTGAAATTGAAAGAAATAAGAAAAATGAAGCCCTTGTTGTTGCTATTCATGCATTGATAGATGACAACAAAAAGGCATTAGCTGCGCTGTTGGAAGAAGGCAAAACTAAAAGACAGACAAATATTGTTATTAAAGAATGGGATATAGTTCAACCTCACTTGATAGATTCTTTAGAAAAGCTCGTATATTTTTATTTTAATACGACTTTAAGCAATAGTCGGTCATTGCTGCTAAAATTCCTTCCGGTATGCAAGTACTTACCCGCAGAAATTCATCACTGTTTGAAAGATCACTTTTCAGCAAGAATCTCTAGATTTCGAAGTCAAATGGATGAATTACCGTTAGAAATTTTAAAAAGAAGCCATAAGCTAGCAGACTTGTTTGATGAGGAAAAAGAAGAAGTTTTTGGTTTCTGTTCTGAGCAAAGAACGGCTTATGCCAGTACTGAACGTGCCGAAGCAGAACAACTTTTAAAATCTGGAATTAGTATAATTGAATCTGTAAAATCAGCAGGGAAAATTGACAAAGCCCTTAAAGCCTTTGCAAGTGTGCAAGATATTATAGTGAAAAAGCCAAAGTTTGACGTTTCTTCATCTGTTCTTCCCTGTAATGTATGGGGTTCCTTGAAAAAAGTACAAGCAATTTTTAGATACATTGAAAGTACCTTCAGCAAAGGCTTAGATAGACTGAAGAACAGCTTTATCTTTAGCAATCAAATGAATCCAACTGAATCCCATTTTGACTTTATCAGTGTAACTCCTAATATTGTCTCAAATGGCAAAAAGGCAAGAATCTTTGACCAGATTTGTGACCTACCATCAATTTTATCATCGCTGGGACCTGATATAGAAGAACTTAGTCTAATTTGTTTTAATACAACAGCATATGGATATACTAGTACACCACTCAAGGTATTATTAGTTGAAACTGGGTATCTTCATATCAATATTAAGGGTTCTACTGTCCGTCTAACTGAACCACCTTCTCCTCCAAAGTCAGAACCTGGTCAACCGGGGTTGATTGGCCTTAGTGGAGGAACTGTTCTCATAAAAGTTCATTTTGCTGTCAAAGGTGGTGTGTTGAAAATCATTGGAAATGGAGGGGATGGTGGCGATGGTGGAGATGGTCTTCCTGGTTTAAAGGGAGAAGACGGGAAGAATGGGGTTATTTCTCCTAGCCTTTATGACAAATCGTATTATGATTCCTTAAGCCCTAACGAGTTAAATCTAATACATACGGCCGACCGAACATGCACACGTAGAAGAGGTGGTCTAAACAAATATTTTAAAAGGGATAGAAAATGGATATGCGGACAAACTCGGAATTATGAACAAACTTTTGTACATCTATCAACTGGGGCCACGCCTGGAGCAACAGGCATGACTGGCTATTCAGGTCAGCCCGGAGGCGCCGGGGGTGAGCCAGGGGAGCTAAAACTTGATACTGATATAAGCTTCAGGAAATATTTTATAGTACTCGCCCAAGGCGGAAAAGGAGGAAAGGGCGGTAATGGTGGTTTTGGAGGTGTTGGAGGTAGAGGTGGAGAAAATAAGATTTTGGAGGTAACATACACTCGAGTTTGGGAATGGAAGGAAAACCAACCCGATAAAATGCTAAGTAGCACTATAGGATCAGGTGAAAAATTTACAGGAAGACAAGATAACGGTGGCCTTGGGGAAGTTGGAGCCAAAGGCAAAGATGGGGAAGACAATAAAAGAAAAAGTCAAATTCAGCATTTAACGGTTGTTGGGAACAGCCTCTTTTCCATATTTGAAGCAATAAATTCTTTTATTGCAGAAAAGTCAGAAAGAAGGTATGACGGTGAAAAATCCGTTCTAAGAATAATAGATTATATTGAAAATTTGGTAATACTTATGAATCAACAGAAAGATGCTTTATCCACACTTAGAGCTCACTATACAACCCAGTTGATCGGAATGAGTTTAGACAGTCTAATCAGAAGTGAAATGAATTTAGCTGATGCTTTAATAGTATCATACAAAAATAAACAAGAGTCTTTATCGACTGATTTTCAAAGTTATATAGAAGCATTGAAGTCTGTTGATGACCTTATAAGTCAAATTAAAACAGGCAGCTTAAAATACATTGTCGACAAGTTAAGAGATAAACTTTTATCGGAGGCACAAACTGGTTTAGCTCATGGAATTCAAGAAGTTGAGGAGGCAAGAAAACAGACAAGAGGCTCTATTGGAGCTTTTTTTTCAAAAGTGTTCGCTGTGGTGAATATCATTTCAGGTTTTTATGGTAACCCCGGGGCCATCACTGGGATTCGTGGCCTTTTTGATTCAACGAAAGATTTATTTTCATTGGCAAAGAAGAATGACCTTGAGGGGTTAAAAAATACTTACGATGATATTAGAAGTAAGTTAGAAGATGTCCAGATTACTATTAATGATGTGAATACGATTTCTGAGCCTAAGCCTCCAAGAAGCCCAACCGACATGAATGCAGTGTTCGAAGACTATTTCTCACTCGTTAATGATACCTTTGATGCAACTGAATCGTTAAGTGACTACATGGAAAATTTTATTAAGGATCTAGATGATATCGGAATAAAAAGTCAAATAGAACTTGGCATTGAAGTTTCTGATCTAATGAAAGCCTACACCCCAGCTTCTTTTGCAAGTAGCGATGTCAGTAATAGATTCAAGCGTCATGAAGTCCGTCAGCTAGTGTCTCGATTGAAATCAGTTTTGTTCGAAGCTTCAACTGAATTAGGGGCCCAAAATATACCTGACATTGATTCATTGATATCAGCTATTGATATGAAAGTTGAGCTTGGTGAAAAGCTGATTAAGGCCAGCTCAGATATTTCAGATATACAACTGACGATTGATGGACTCAAAAGGCGCAAAAGCAGCTTGCTTCAAACATCTAAAACTACAGTAACCAATTTGGCCTCTGCCCAAAATGCACTCGATAACATAGTGGCCAACTCGGTACTAAATCTACTGTCAACAGGAAAACAAATTTGTTCTAGTTTATCTGACCTTACGAACATTGCTGCACATATTCGACAGAACAATAATTTTTTATCGAAAATGCAGCCAGTTTCACCCACATCATCCCCTGTGAAATTTAGAACAGCCTTAAATCTTCTTAAAAATGAACTAAATGAATGGAATAGTATGCAGGATGGTAAAATAGAAATAGTGCTAGATGCAATCGATTTTCCTTTCGAGTTTGTGCAGCTCAAAACTGAGCGACGTGCCGTTTTTCCCATTTTTGTCGAAGGAAAAAGTAATTTCTGGATTGAAAGTGTTCATGCAACTCTGACTAATATTTCAACTAATGGTGCATACTACACAATATTATTGGAGCACAGTGGCTCACATCTCTTTGATTTTGGCAACGATCTAAAGCTTAAGCCGACGGTATTTGAGAGTACTTATCAAACTCCAGGGCCTCAATGGAAAAGTGTACCAAAGTCAGCTTATAATACTGTTGAACTTACAAATTACCCATTATCATCTTACTACAAAATTGAAATACCAGAAAACTATAAAACCTTGAACATCGTCAGCAATGTTAATATAAATATGTCCTTGGTTCATCAATTAGTGTTGATTTTTAAAGTTTGGTATGAAAAATAAGAAACTTGCAGCAACTAGGCTACTATATTGTAAGAGTTTTAAAAAAGTTTGTCTCTAACTATTTAGAAATTGGTAAGAAGACTTTCAGATTTGGTCATTGTTGTACAGAAATAGGAAATCCAATAAAACATTGAAAACTATTCCTAAATGTAAAAATATTCAGTAAAGGTATAGATACATTATCCACTATTCACAAATGAGACAAAACTAGAAGCCAGTTCATGCTAGGTTTTCATAAAAAAGTTTGTATTTCTTTATGATTAAATGAAAAAAAAAAAGTTTTTAACTGACAGAAGAGACATTAAAACTCAAAACGAGCAGAAATTATTTTGTATATAACAAAAGGCTGTCCCCTCCTGAATACCCCGCTATTTACGCAAAAGTTTTTTATTTCTTTAAGAAGTGGAGTTTTTACAAAGAAATAAACTTTAGTGTAAGGAGCGGGGCGTCGTCTTTTTCATGTACACAATCATTTCTGTTCGTTTTAAGTTTGAATGTCGCTCCTTACTTTCAGTAAAAAAAAATATTTTTATTTTAATATATGAACATTTTATAACTAATGCAGGTTCAACTTGGATAATCGAATTTGGATCACCGGCTTCTGATCCATAGAAAATTTCTTCCCCTAACAATAAATCCCTCCATTTAAAATTCTTTCCAAATAAAACACTCCCCTACCAGTAAAATCCCCCCAGACAATTCCATTCTAGCTGAAAATTATCAGCGAAAACTATCTTGCGGACGATTCCGGCTGAAAATCTTTTCTTATCCCACTTTCATTTGAAAATTTCATTTTCAAATGTTATTTTTAAATCTAGTTATTCTAGTTATTTTTAAAATAACTCTAATAAAAATAACTAGGAATCTAGTTATTTTTAAAATCATGCCGAAACACCCTCCTTGGAAAATTCTTCTCATCTCCCCCCATCCCCTAGTAGATTGGTGCGCCCACAGAAAATACCGTCTGGAGAATTTATCCTGTGGAAAAATCCCCCATCGAGAATTTCTCCCGTAGAAAGCCCCCCATCTACGGGAAGATAACCTAGACAATTTCAAACTGGTAAATATTTCCCTTGGACAATTCCCTTTGATATTCAAATGTAAAATTGAGTCTGCAAGGAAAAAGTAAGATAAACAAAAATAATTTTTTATAGGAATCCTGGCAAATTCCCCCAGTAAAGAATTTTTCCTGAAGTTCAACCCCCGGTAACTTTCCTCCCCAAAGAAGATTAGCCCCGTAGAAAATCCTGCTTGGATAAAATTTCTGTATACTCCCCTCTCCGGAAACTGTATACTCCCCTCCCCGGAAAATATATGTATACTTCCCAATAAGAAACACTATACGTAAACAGTGGACAAGTTTCATGGCTTACACATTTTTCCCAGGGGCTGTGGGGGTTATGTTATCATCAAAGACATAGTTATTGGACTTTTCGTCTATGCTGGACAAAATGGCTATCTCAGAATTTTCATCGGGAGGCTCTTAGAAAAAAAGGTGGTTTGCAGGGGGGCCAGTTGCCCTCCAATCTTATTACTCGCTTAAAAAGGCCACTAAAACTTTTAGTTTCCGTTCAAGTAAGCCCTTCCTGGATATTCTAGGACACGTGGTTCGATGTGATTACCCCTAGGGAAATTTAAAGGGAAAAAAAATCAAATAAACACGCATCCGTGTTCTGTCTTCTGGCAAAAAACACAAAAATCTACATTTTTGTATACGGGAGCTTGAAACTTCAACATAGGGTAATGGCGTGATTTTAATTAAGATTCCATGGCTTTTATGGTTTTTCCTGATCTTTTTTAAAAATCAGGCACATTTTCTCGGGTTCATAACTTTTGATGGGTAGCACTAAACTTGGAGATGTATATATGAATGGAGTCAACATAATAATCCGATTCTTTTAGTATATCTATTGATATCAAAATTCAGTTTTTTAGAGTTTTGGTTACTATTGAGCCGCATCGCTCCTTACTTACAGTTTGCTACTACGAATGAGGAGGGAACAGTCCCTTTCATATACGGAGTAATTTCTGTTCGTTTTAGTGTTTAATGTCGCTCCTTGCTTTCAGCTCAATTTTTCTTATATTTAATTTCTGAACGTTTTTGAATTAGTGCATGTTTTAATTTTGGCTCTCCGCATATGAATAATAAAAATAAAATTTGCATATTAACTTTCAGTTAAATGGCTTTATCTTAGTTTGAAGGGGCGGGGGAGGAGGCCTAGTTGTCCTCCAATCTTTTGGTTACTTAAAAAGGCAACTAGAACTTTAAATTTTGTACGAACGTTTTTATTAGTAAATAATAATCATAACTTACGAATTAACTTACGCAACGAACTTCTATATTCGTATATTTGCATTACGCATATGAGGGGGCTTGCCTCCTCGTTAATACCTCGCTCTTTACAGCAAATCTTAAATATTGTCCCAATTCTTTAAAAATCACCCCTGAATCACAAAAGCCATAGAATAAATAGCCGAAATTACTAAAAATACTTTAGCGTAAAGAGTGAGGTATTTATGAGGAGATGAACCCCTTATATGCGTAATAATCTCTGTTCGTTTTAAATTTTCATGCTGCTCCTTACTTTAGGTTGAAAAAACTTTTTCATATTTTTTTTTTCATTGTTTTTTGTTTTAAATAATGCTAGAAAATCCTGCACCCCCTTCATGGAAATTCTCTTCCCACTTGACCAATTCCTCCGTGGAAAGATCTTCCCATTTAACCCCTCTCCTCAACCCCCCCCTCCAACCAAAAAAAAATTCCCCTGAAAATATCTGTACAATTCGCAATGACCATTACTATATGTAGACACTGGTCAAAGTTTGTAACTTGCAGCCCCTCCCCCAGGGACTATGAGAAAGTGAGTCGTCCTCAAAGACACAGTTATTAGCTTTTTCAACCATGCTTTACAAAATGGGAATCTCAAATTTTGATCTGTTGACTTTGGGAAAAAATGAGCGTGGGAGGGGGCCTAGGTGCCCTCCAATTTCTTTGGTCACTTAAAAAGGTCACTAGAACATCTGATTTTCGTTAGAATGAGCCCTATCACAACATTCTAGTCGACTGGGTCGATACGATCACCCCTGGAAAAAAAGAAGACAAACACGCACCCATGATCGGTCTTTCGGCAAAAAATACGAAATTCCACATTTTTTTAGTTAAGAGCTTGAAACTTCTACAATAGGGTTCTCTGATACGCTGAATGTGATGGTGTGACTCTTAGGGGGTGTTTCCCCCTATTTTCCAAAATAAGGAAAATTTTCTTAGGTTCCTAACTTCTTATGTTTAAGATTAAATTTAATGAACTTAAATATTTAAAATCAGCATAAAATCTAATTCTTTTGATGTATCTATTAGCATCAAAATTTCGTTTTTTTAGAGTTTCGTTTACTATTGAGCCGGGTCGCTCCTTACTACAGTTCGTTACCACGAACAATTTGATAGAAGGTAAGGAAGCAAATTAAATGAAAATAAATAATCAAAAATTTAAGGCTAACAAAACTGGATCATTTTTAGAAAATAATTTCCATTATTTGTCTGTCATCTAATATTGTCTCTGAACACTTTTTAAACTATAAAAACAGGATGTTTTAAAATAATAAATGTATAAAGCACATTTTCTAAACAGGTAGCTTTTGAAAGAAGAGTAAAGGACCAGATTAGAATTTGTGACGAGCAGATAAATTTTGTATAATAATTCAAACTTAAAAAGAACAGAAGCAATCGATAAATGAACGAAACAAAAAACGAAAAGAAGCTGGAATTATGCTGATTAGGCAGCTTAAAGTGTTACAACCACTCTTTGTCAGCTTCACCAACAAAAATTTTGATCAGAAACAACATTTTGATCAGGAAGCTAAAAAAGTAATTTAAAAACATTGAGTTGACTTTGTAGCCAGTGTAGATAACTTCGAAGACCACACTGCCTTTCCATGACGAAAGTAAAACAGTTAAAAATAGGGATGATACCTTTTTATTGACAGTGAAATATAAAATTATTTAACTGGATATTTCGAACACATATACAGTGTTCATCATCAGCAGTAAAACTCTGATGATGATGTGCAGAGTTTTACTGCTGATGATGAACACTGTATATGTGTTCGAAATATCCAGTTAAGTGGTTTTATATTTCACTGTCAATAAAAAGGTATCATCCCTATTTTGAACTGTTTTACTTTTGTAGCCAGTGGAACCTTAAATTTATATGAACCATGTCCCCTTAAATATATCGGTAGCAAATTATTGACTTTGTAGCATGCTGAAAATATATAGATCATCAGCTCGTCCAATTCATCAATTTTCACTACAGGGAGTACCCACTCAAAATTTCCCCAGTGATATCAATTCTGACTAGGACACGGAGAAAATATAAACTAATTTGCGAATGTTCAAATGCCTTATCCTCGAAAATAACCATCTTTCCAATTTTTACTTGCATGTTCCTCTCCATAGCGGACGTAAAAACCAAATTTATCGTATCCTTAAATGTATTGGAGGCCAACACTAAGGAACCCTATTGGCGAAAAATACCAGCCCCTCAAGTTTAAAGCTGATGGTGGTATAAGAAAAGGAGCTATTCTTTACCATAATAATTGTGAAACTGTGTCATTGTGATGCATTTTTATTAACAATCGCGTCGTAACCGCTTGGAGACCGAGTTTTTTTGCTACTACCACTATTAGCAACTCACCGCTGCATCAAGCCGACTGAGACTAACATAGCTACGCACGCTCCTCCTCCATCCCGATCTATCCAAAACAGCCCTGTATATACCCTCCCTGGAAGTTTTTATTTCCTTTAAATTTTTCATTATGTCATCCTTCCGCCCCAGACAAGGACAACCTGCTTTCTGTATAGCCCTAGACGTTTGGCCAAAAAGGACTTCGGCAATCTGTCATTCTTCATCGATAGAACGTAACCTAGCCATCTCAACCTTTCTTTCGTTTTAGCCCCAGAAAACGCGATTAAACTACATTTTTTTACAACCTACTGTTTGAAATATGGTCAGTCAGCCGGGTACCCAGAACAATCCGTAGGCAATTTCTATGGAAAACATCTAGTAAATCTTTATCCACTTTTTGGAGTGCCCATGCTTCAGAGCCATATTTGACCATTGTCATCACTGTACCTTCCAGTATTCTAATCTTGTTTTGCAAACTTATTTTCCTATTCTTCTAAACTTTTCTTAACTGTGAACAAATGCCCTTAGCCTTGGCTATTCTACTTTTAACATCTTCACTGCTCCAACCGTCATTACTAATAATACTACCAAGGTAAATGAAGCTGCCAAACTGATCAATCTTTTTGTCACCTTTTATATTCATAGGTTCCTAGCGTTAGTGACTTAGTCTTCTTAACATTAATTTCCAAACCTATTCTAGCACCCAGAAATCACAAAACCTCTAAAAGTTCATTCATTTTGCTCACACTTTCATCCAGAATGCTTAAATCATCAGCATAATCTAAGTCCAGGAGTGTTTTTCCTCCCCATTTAATTCCATGGTCTCCCATTACTTTTCCTGTGCTCCTTAAGGCAAAGTCCATGAAAATTATCCATATAAAGGGAGATAGAACACAACCCTGTTTAACTCTTGACTTAATACAAAAACAGCTGCTAACCGTATTTCCTACTTTAACCGTAGCAGTGTTATTCTCGTATATACCACTAATCACTTTAATGTTTTTGTCTGGTATATCATAAAAGTATATGACCTTTGCTAAAGCTCTTTTTTTAACAGAATCGAAATTTTCTAGCATTAATTAAAAAAAAACAGAAAACCAATAAAAAAAGGTTTTTTCACCTGGAAGAAAGGAGCGGCATTAAAACTTAAAACGAACAGAAATTATTACGTATATAAGGGCGTTCGTCGCCTCCCCAATCCATCGCTCTTTAAGCTAAAGTATTTTTAGTAATTTCAACTATTTATTCTACGGCTTTTGTGATTCAGGGATCATTCTTAAAGAATTGGGATGAAATTCAAGCTTTAGTGTAAAAAGCGAGGTATTGACGAGGGCGCGAACCCCCTCATATACGTAATAAAAATATACAAATATAGAAGTTCATTACGTAAGTTAATTCGTAAGTTACGTGTGTTTATTACTAATAAAAACGTTCATAAAAAAGTTCTTGTTACATTTTTAAGTAAACAAAATTGTGCTTGGCCTCCTCCCCCACTCCTTTTTTTTTATCAAAATCGTCCGATCAAAACTATGAGAAAGCCATTTAGCCAAAAAATAAAATAATTTGAAAATTTTGTTTCAATTAATTCTTCCAATTAATTTGTTTCATTTAATGCTGCTCCTCAGATTCAGTTAAAAAAAAACTTTTTTATATTAATTTTTTCATTGTTTTTATTAAGAATGCTAGAAAATCCTAACCGCCTTCGTAGCATTTCTCTTCCCCTTTGATAAATTCTCATGGAAAAATCATCCCACATAACCCCCTCCCCTCTACTCACTGCTCACCAACCAGACAAATCCCCCTGAAATCGTCTGTACACTTCCCAATAACCATTGCTATATGTAAATAATGGTCCAAGTTTTTGACATGCAGCCCTGGAGAAAGACATAGCTTTTAGGTTTTTCGACTATTCTGAACAAAATGGCTATCTATAAATTTTGATCCGGTGACTTTGGGGAAAAATGAGCGTGGAAGGGGGCTAGGTAACCTCGAAATTTTTCGGTCACTTAAAAAGGGCACTAGAGCTCATATAGGTAATAGGAATATACAAATGTAGAAGTTTAATGCGTAAGTTAATTTGTAAGTTACGTATATTTATTACAAATAAAAAAAAATCGTAAAATAAAATTAAAAGTTCTAGTGGATGTTTTAAGTAACCACAAAAGTTGGAGGGAAACTAAGCCCCCTCCTTTTTAAGCCGCCTCTTTTTCTCAAAATCGTTCGATCAAAACTTTGAGAAAGCCATTTAGCCAAAAAAGTAAAGTCAATATGCAAATTTCGTTTTAATTGTTCATGTACGGTGGGCCCAAATCAAAATCTGCATTAATTTAAAAACATTCAGAAATTAAATAGAAAAAAACATGTTTTTTCAACTGAAAGTAAGGAGCAACATTACAACTTAGAAGGACAGAAACTTTTGCGTATATGAGGGTTTCATCCCCTCCTCAATAACTCACTCTTTACGCTAAAGTATTTTTAGCAATTTCAAAAGAGCTATTTATTCTAATTAAACGGCTTTCCCTTCCTCAATGCCCCGCCCTTTATACTAAATTTTGACTCTTTCTCATAACTCCACTTTTTAAAACAATAAAACACTTTTGCGTAAAAATGGGGCATGGAGGAGGGGACAGCCCCTTTCATATACAGAATAATTTCTGTTCATTTTAAGTTTTAATGTCGCTTCTTAATTTCGGTTATTTTTTTTTTTTTAATACTGTTAAAGCATGATGAAAAGTCCACTTCTTTTGAGATTAGGGGCTTCTTAAAGCCCCTAAAAACTATCGAAAGGGCCCTGATATTTTGCCAATTATTAGCCGAAAAGAAACTATTTTGTGAAATGGGCAATACCCTCAACCCCCCTCCAGGAGTAGCAAACAAGGTATTCAAAATCTAATTATTTCCCAATGCCGAAAAGCAATAAGTTGTCTACCGCTAAAACGTTAAGCTTTTCGGAAAATATCAAAGAGAATCCGTGACTTTACTTACGCTTGGGTTGGCAACTTCATCTTGCATGCTGGTGCCAGCTCGTGAAGGGCCCGCATCATGGGAACAAGCATTTTGGGAACAAGGTTCCCAAAATCCTAATTATTTCCCCATGCCGGAAAAACATTAAGTTTCCAACCGCTAAAACATTAAGATATAGGAAAAATATCAAAGAGTGTAAAAGACTTTCCTTACGCTAGGGCTGGCAAACCCATCTTGCATGCTGGACCAGCTCATGAAGGTGCCCATATCATGGCATTGTAGAGCGGAAGTGGCTGCATCTCTCTGCTTTGTTGGGGACCGCTGAAGGGCCCATACCTTCGCTTTGTATGGCGGAGGTGGTTGCATCACAATCGCACGACTTCGCTCTTTTTTTGGGAGGAGGACATTTCTCAGAATTTTCCTTATATAGAAATATAATTTTTGTTTTTCCTGAAACCAAAGGGTTAAAAATACATCTTATTTTAACCATTTAAAAAAGTTGGAAAATGCTTGAATTGTCAGCTTTATATGCAGTATTTAAGCTGAGAAGCATTCTTCGAATGTATAAACAAAAAAATTCTGGAAAAAAGTTTTTTCACAGAAAAGTAAAGAAAAAGGTTTAAGTGTTGTTTAAAAAAAAAATTCGTCATTCTAATGCCAGAGAAGTACAAAAGTGCCTCAATTCTCTGCCAAGAATTCAAAATTCATGCCGAAATGGGGTATTCAAATGATAATAAAGAGTTTCGCTTTGACGTAAGTGCACAGATTAAAACTTATTTCCTTTGAGGGTGATAAAATAAGCTTATTAGGTGCCTCAAAATTCTTTCCTAGGACATACATTAGTCTATAAATCCGTCTCCAAATCTCTAGTATCTTCTTTCTTTTTTTGCAATCCAGTATTTCAGATAATATAATTGTTTTAATTCAAACGATACATAGGTGAAAAAATAAGGAACTCAATCTCTGACACAATTTCTTGAAAGAACTTCAAATAATACAGAAGTAAAATATAATGAACAAAACAATCACACAATATCTTTGGAACATTGAAAGATTTATTTGCACAATACGCACAGAAGTCATTTATTATGGTCAAAGAAAAAATTATTGGTTTTCTAATATACCCGTGTTAAAAAGCATCCTTGAATTCTGTTGGTCTATTTCTGTGACTTGTCTTAATAAGACAGTCATATTTTTCCTTTAGTCAATTCGGATAAGGAAGCCGAAGAATCTGCTTTTTATTTTACTCGTGTTGCTGTGTCAAAATTTTTATCCAGTAAAAAATAAGGTAAGCCATGGTTGGCTCTTTTCTGGAAATTTTTTAGAAAATTTCAAGCTTTAAATAAGATTCGACAAACTATAATTGCACTATACGAGAATTATTGCATTAAAACACTTTTACAAGTGAAGTCTCTGTTTCTATGTGCTTTTGCTCCTGAGTCATATTTAATAATTTGTTGGTTTCACTAGGTATTTCAGTGCTCCTTGTAAATCATCACCTCCCCTAGGGTCAGTCATGAACATCGTATGCTTCAAAAACTTAATCGAAAATGGTTTAGGGTCTGTACCCCAATTTGGAAAAAATGTGAGGTGTTGCTATGGAAACTGTCGTAGTATATATTTACATATAATATAATTTATTATGATTTGAAATTTTATGTCACTTCCGTGAAAATATCGTAAAGTCAAAGATCAAATTATCAGATCTAGGCTTCATATTCATCAGATTTAGAGGGTCAAGTCATCCTCAAAGACATAGTTATTAGATTTTTCGACTATGCTAAAAAATAGCTATCTCAAAATTTTGGGAAGGAATGGGAGTGGGAGGGGGGCTAACTTCCCTACAGTATTTTTAGTCATTAAAAAAGGCACTAGAGCTTTTGACTTCCGATCAAAGGAGTCCTTTCCCGATATTCTACGATCACTGGTTCCATTTGATCACCCCTGGAAAAAAAACACAAATTAACACGCATCCGTAATCTTTCTTCCCTCAGAAAATTCAACACGCTATCCAGTTCACATTTAGCAGTCAATGAATAAACTTGTCTGACTGCTTTTGCCCGGATACAACGGTTGCTGTGTTGTGTTGTAGACTTATGAGAATAATTAAATAAAAAAAAACTAGTTTTTTTAACTGAAAGTAAGGAGCAACATTAAAACTTAAAACGAACAGAAATTATGCGTATATGAAATGGGTTGTCCCCTCCGCAGTCCCTCGCTCTTTACGCTAATGATTCCTCTCGCGACATTCTAGGACCACTTAGTCGATAAGATGACCCCTGGGAAAAAAAAAACAAAAAAAAAAACAAACAAACAAATAAACACGCACCCGTGATTTGTCTTCTGGCAAAAAATACAAAATTCCACATTTTTTTTAGATAGGAGCTTGAAATTTTTGCTATAGAGTTCTCTGATATACCGAATGCGATAGTGTGATTTTCGTTTAGATTCTATGACTTTTAGGGGATGTTTCCCCCTTTTTTCCAAAATAGGGCAAATTTTCTCAGGCTCGTAACTTTTGATGACAAAGACTAAATTAATTGAAACTTATATATTTAGAATCAGCGTAAAAATTCGATTCTTTTGATGTATCTTTTAGCATCAAAATTCCGTTTTTTAGAGTTCCGTTTACTATTGAGCCGGGTCGCCCCTTACTACAGTTCCTTACCACGAACTGTTTGAAAAGAAAATAATTCGGTATTTCGGGGCTTCTGACATTATTACTCCTTTGCGGAAGTTAGGCTCAAAATTGAAAAAGGATTATATTTTTTCTCTGGGCCCCTTCCACCTCTTAGTTCGTTTATTTTCCCGTTAGTTTTCACCTGTTTTCGCTTCATAGTTGTGTTATCTCTTAGCAGTTCTTTCGTTAGTTGAGTTATGGTTGTGGTATATATGTTTTATCGCTCGTATAGTTGTGTTATTTTCAAATTATACTCCATAATAGAGAGGCTCCGAACACCCAGCATTGTATATTAAGCTCTTAATTTGACGTTTTTTTCTAACGTGACCAGATTCGTCCTGCGCCCTTTTCATTGAATTTTTTCCCCCATGGCATATTTCTCCAAGGAAAGATCCTCCCACATAGCCCCCTCCCTCAACCCTACCCCCAAAACCAAAAAAATCCCCCTGAAAACGTCTGTACACTTCCCAATAACCATTATTATATGTAAACACTGGTTGAAGTTTGTAACTTGCAGCCCCTCCCCCAGGGACTGTGGGGGAGTAATTCATCCCCAAATACATAGTTATTATGATTTTCGACTATGCTAAACAAAATGGCTATCTCAAAATTTTGATCCGTTGACTTTGGGAAAAAATGAGCGTGGGAGGGGGCCTAGATGCCCTCCAATTTTTTGGTCACTTAAAAAGGGCACTAGAACTTTTCATTTTCGTTAGAATGAGCCCTCTTGCGACATTCTAGGACCACTTGGTCGATACGATGACCCCTGGAAAAAACAAAACAAAAAAAACAACAAATAAACACGCACCCGTGATTTGTCTTCTTGCAAAAAATGCAAAATTCCACATTTTTGTAGATAGGAGCTTGAAACTTCTACAGTAGGGTTCTCTGATACGCTGAATCTGATGGTGTCATTCTCGTTAAGATTCTACGACTTTTAGGGGTTATTTCCCCCTATTTTCCTAAATAAGGCAAATTTTCTCAGGCTCGTAACTTTTGATGGCTAAGACTAAACTTGATGAAACTTATATATTTAAAATCAGCATTAAAATGCGATTCTTTTGATGTAGCTATTGATATCGAAATTCATTTTTTTAGAGTTTTGGTTACTATTGAGCCGGATCGCTCCTTACTACAGTTCGTTACCACGAACTGTTTGATATCGTGATAATTGCTTGAATTAATTGTTACAATTGAAATCTCGGATACAAAGGAGTATTTTACGTTCGAGATAGTTCCTGAGGAAACCGGATGTGGGTGTCAGCCGTGCCCTTTTAACGGTTTATGCAAATTGCACGTTCTAGACTAGCGCGGGTAAATGTAAGTTTTTGCAAAGGTAGGTGACTTATATTATTTTGATAAAGTCAGAATGGGAAATTAAAATTTTTGAAATAGTCCAATCTATTTATGTGAACATGGAAACCATAGAGAAGAGTCTACTTGAAATTCAGAATGATTTGGGTACAGTTAACAGTCGTGTTATGCTGCTAGAAAATTAAATAAAAAACTAGTTTTTTTTTTAACTGAAAGTAAGGAGCGTCATTAAAATTTAATATGAACAGAAATTACTCTGTATATGAGATGGATTGTCCCCTCCGCAAGCCGTCGCTCTTTACGCTAAAGTTTTTAATTGTTTTAAAAAGTAGAACTGTGGAAAAGTGTCAAACCTTAGCGTAAAGAGCGAGTGATTGCGGTGGGGACAACCCATCTCATATACGAAGTAATTTCTGTTCGTTTTAAGTTTTAATGTCGCTCCTTACTTTCAGTTAAAAAAAATAGTTTTTTTATTTAATTTCTTAACGTTTTTGAATTAATGCATGTTTGATTTTGGCTCTCCGCATATAAATTATTAAAATGAAATTTGTATATTAATTCTTTTTTTGGCTAAATGGCTTTCTCTTAGTTTTGATCAGACAATTTTTAGAAATAAGGGGTGGGGAAGGAGGCCGAGTTGCCATCCAATTTTTCGGCTACTTAAAAAGGCAACTAGAACTTTTCATTTTTAAAGAACTTTTTATTAGTAAAAAATATACATAACCTAAGAATTAAATTGCGTAACAAAATTTTATATTCTTATATTTTTATTATGTTTATGAGGGGGGTTGTACCCTCGTTAATACCTCGCTCTTTACACTAAATCTTAGGTTTCGTCCCAATCTTTAAGAATGACCCCTGAATCAGAAAGGCCGTAGAATAAATAGTTGAAATTACTAAAAATACTTTAGCATAAAGAGCGAGGTATTAATACTAAAAAAACTTTAGCACAAAGAGCGAGGTATTTATCTCCTCCTTAATACCTCGCTCTTTATGCTAAAGAATTTTTAAAACCCCTCATATGTGTAATAATCTCTGTTCGTTTTAAGTTTTAATGCTACTCCTTACTTTCAATTGAAAAAACTTTTTCATGTTTATTTTTTCATTTTTTTTTTATAGTAATGCTTGAAAATCCCGCGCCCTTGTCATTGAATTTCTCTTCCCCCATGACATATTCCTCCAAGGAGGGATCCTCCCACATAGCCCCCTCCTCTCAACCCCACCCCCAAACCAAAAAAAAACTGAAAACGTCTGTGCACTTCCCAATAACCATTACTGTATGTAAACACTGGTCAAAGTTTGTAACTTTCAGCCCCTCCCCCAGGAACTGTGGGGGAGTAAGTCATCCCCAAAGACATAGTTATAATGGTTTTCGACTAAGCGGAACAAAATGGCTATCTCAAAATTTTGATCCGTTGACTTTGGGAAAAAATGAGCGTGGGAGGGGGCCTAGGTGCCCTCCAATTTTTTTGGTCACTTAAAAAGGGCACTAGTAATTTTCATTTCCGTTAGAAAGAGCCCTCTTGCAACATTCTAGGACCACTTGGTCGATACGATGACCCCTGGGAAAAAAAAACAAAAAAACAAATAAACACGCACTCGTGATCTGTCTTCTGGCAAAAAAATACGAAATTCTACATTTTTGTAGATAGAAGCTTGAAATTTTTGCTATAGGATTCTCTTAAACGTTGAATGCGATGGTGTGATTTTCGTTAATTGATTCTACGAATTGGTAGAATCGAAATTGATTTTCGTTTCTACGACTTTTAGGGGGTGTTTCCCCCTATTTTTCAAATGAAGGTAAATTTTCTCAGGCTCATAACTTTTGATGACAAATACTAAATTTGATAAAACTTATATATTTAGAATCAGCATAAAAATCCGATTCTTTTGATGTATCTTTTAGCATCAAAATTCCGTTTTTTAGAGTTTCGTTTACTATTGAACCGGGTCGCTCCTTACTACGGTTGGTTACCACGAACTGTTTGATAGAAGCAGTGCAACGGACAATGAAATTGCAACAGTGAAATCAGAACTTCAGTGAAGCTCTGCAAAGTTTTGTGAAAGCCCAGTCACTCTCTTGTTGATGAAAATCGGGACAAGTTGCACAATTTGCTGTTTTGGGGCCTTAATGATGTCCTTTAGAATGATGCTGCATCTCGGGTTTCCGAGGTAATTGTTCGGTATCTTCGCTATCTCTAACCATCCTGGAATATTTAAATAGGGGGGCCTTTGACCACAGCAATTGATCGACCTTTCTGTTACATTACAATGTTTTTGGGTCTGATTACTGCATATTCATGTTATTTTCTGCGGATGTAGTTTTAGTACCATGTCATTAAAGTTGGCCATTGAATATATTTTCTCATCATGTAATTTTTTGGCCCGTATTTACTTAATTGAATAATGAATTTCCTATTGCTTTCGAACCTTGTTAAAAAAAAAGACTATGAGGATTTACTAGGATTTATTTTTATATACCCAAGTCAACCTTAGCAAGTTCCAGAAAATTTCCCCGAAAATCACCAAATCACAGTGTCACCTCTAGTAACTATCTCTAGTAAATATTACTTTACATCCAGTGCTGCAACAAGTACTCCAAATTTTTACTTAAGCATCAAGTATTAAGTACTCATTATTTTTTTTTACTTAAGTATGAAATAATAAGTACTTTCCAAATTCTTACTTAAGTATCAAGCATCAAGTATCTATACCTACCAAATACAAAAATAAAAAACACTTAATAATTTGTTTTTTAAGGAGTATTTCGACTCTTATACTTAGTTTGAAGCAAATACCTACATGCATCTTCATTAGAGTTCATATTTTTCTGACGATTTTGGTCTTTATTCAAATATTTTTGGATGAATAGAAGAGGAAATACTGACGAAGAGCTCTAAACTGACATAACTATAGACTGACAGGACTAGTCATTACAAACATTCACCTAAATATTGAGGTAGACATCGACTTTGCAATAAATAGATATGGCGGGAGTGGAAATTGAGGAATAGACTTTTTCTTATAAAAGTGTAATTCTGTAATTTAAGTGAAATATATCAAACTTTAAAACATGGAAAGATACGCTCTGAAAAGTATAATTTTGATTAGTAAATTTTTGAGATTTCGTCAAAGTTGACACTCTTTACTAAAACACTATTTATAAAAGGAAACAGTGATTAGTTAATGCTTTATTGCCTGTACTTAAAACCCTCGTTTTAAATGTTTTCTATGCATTTCTGTCTGTCACTTTATAACAAAAAGAAAACATTCTGTTTTTTCTTGTTACATTCCTAAAAGAGCTAGTATTTAATGTTTAACATATCTTTTACGAATATACAAGTTGTATCTTTATCCTCATTCTCTATTCTTCATTACTGCTATAGTTACTAAGCGATGCTACACAGTTAGGCGACATGCTAAATGCTTTGACCTGTACAAATTGTCACAAAGTGTGCATGACTCCAAAAGATGTTTTAAGATCATTTTCTTTTTCACAATAATAAAATTAACTCACTCGCTATGGTGGTAAGATGTGTAAAAGCAAAAAATTATGCAGAAAATATTAAATATAATTTTTTTATAGATGGTGAATAGCTTTTTATTTTTTTTTTATGGCGGGATGGTTTTTATAACTTACTATTATTGTATCAATATTTTTATACCATTTTAATTTCGACAGCTTTATTAGAACTTTAACCCTCACCAGGTTTTGGAATAGATTACGACCATTTCCACTACCTACTTACGGCACGTAGTTGTCGAGGTTCCCTTTAAATTGCAGGCATTTCTTTGTTCTCAAGTTTATCAGAGCAACTTATTATGCGCCCTCCCTAAAGAAAATCCTGAATCCGCCCCACTTCAATAATAACCGAAACTCTAAAAACAGCAGACATATCAAAAGGATTGGCTTATTATGCTGGTACCAAATATATAAGATACTTTAAGTCCAGTGTTACCCTTCAAAGACTACAAGCCTGAGAACATTGGCTTAATTTTTTTTAAAGTTGAAAACACTCCATAAAAATTTCAGAGATCCTTAACGAAAATAACACCATTAGATTCAGCGTATCAGAGAATGCAACTGTATTGGGTTAAAGCTCCTATCTGCGAAAATGCAGACTTTCCCAGAAGATGTATTTTTCCATGAGGATGGCAACTATGCCCCCTTCCGCGCCCTTCCCCCCTTAAATTGCTTGATCAGAATTTAGAGATACCGTAGTCATTTTGTTCAGCATAGTAGAGAGACCCAATAACTTTGTCTTTGGAGTTAATTTGACTTCCCACAGAACCTGGGGAAAGGTTTTAAAAATATATAATTTGCCCATTGTTAACGTATAATATCTGCTATTTGGAAGTATGCATTCTTTTTTCGGGTAAAGGATTGAACTTTCTGCTGGAGCATTTTCTGCAGCGAGAACTTTCCATTGGGAAGCATATTTAAGGGGGATAAAATTTTGAGGGGAAATTTTACACTGGGGGATTGGCCAGAAATCCTAAACAAAATTCTTTTTGTTTATTTTAAGTTTGTTTTTGGAGACCCAATCTTAAGCGTGGAGATGTTAAGGGTAATTGTCCGGGATAAATTTTCACCGGTATTGAATTGTCAAGGCGTTTTTTCCGGGGAGAGGAATAATTTTTTCGTCGAGGTGGAGCTGGATTTCCTGGCATTAAAAGAAATTTTTTTGAAATAAAATAAAAGTTTTTTTTCGTCTGAAATTACGCCTAAGGAGCAACACTAAAATGAACAAAAAATATTACATATGTGAAGGGGATTGTCCCCTCTTTCTTCACGCTTAAGGTTGAATTTAGTCCCGATTCCGTAAGAACCACTCCCGAAACACGTTTGTCGTTTAAGCAGAACAATGAGAAGCGAAAGTACTAAAAAACTTCAGCATGAATAGTTGGGTGTTCAGAGGGGGCAATCCCCTTGTTATGTTACTGTTTCTATTCGTTTTAATTTTTACTGTTGCTCAATGCTTTCAGGTGATTTTTTTATTAAATTCCTGGTGTAAGTTCATGTTTACTTGCCGAAGAATATTCATTAATTTGAAGAAATCATTGTATTTGTTACTGCTGTGTATGCGATTATTGCCTTTCTATGCTTTATTTTTGTCGTCTTTCTGAAAATAAATGACATAAAAGTCTTTTTTTCTGGCTAAGAGAATAAAGCAGCAAAGATAATATAAAACCTAAAGCAACAAAGTTTCAGAGTGTAATTCAGCCTATTTGTTTTAGTTTGAAAACAGTTTTGAGGTTTTGTCCGTAATATCAGCAATAATTGTTTTTAGCTATGGGTTCCAATCCCGTACTCTGGCTCTAAAACCTACTCTGTTAAAAACTTGATCTACTACGTGGACCCAAGCACTGCTTAAGCCTGAAAATGAAGCTATAACCAATATTGGCTCCCAAATTTTTGGCAACGAAATTTCATTTTGAACGTGCCCCCGAAAATCTCCCGAATCTTGAAGACTTGTCCCAGAAAACTCCCCAAATTTTTTAAAACTTGTCCCCGAATTTTGAGATTCAAGAGTGGAAGCACTGAAATATAGGGTTATTCAGAAACATGTGGGAATGGTGGAAAAAATAGGGAAAATAGAAAAACAAACTTCGGATTGGCTTTAAAACAGATAAAAGGTAATAAAGTAGTTCATTCTCTGATTCAATAAGTTAAAACGTTAGCAACAAAGAAAAACTATATTTTAAAAGTAAGGAGTCAAGTGAGTCAGTTGCAGACGTTTTTGATAAAAGAAAGAACAAAGCTCAATAAAAAGGAGCAGCAAAAATTCACACATTCGGCAGCTATCTGAAGGTTGTCAGCGTGCTGAAAGTAAAGAACAATTTGAAAATGATGTCTTGATTCATACTTTGACGACATGTCTCGCCCTCGACGTCTTTCAAACAAACTGCCTCAAGTTTTCAAATTATTAAATTAAAAAAAAGACAAGTTTTTTTTAACTGCAAGTAAGGAGCGACATTAAAACTCAAAACGAACAGAAATTATTCCGTATATAAAAGGGGTTGACCCCTTCTCAGCGCCTCGCTCTTTACGCTAAAGTTTGACTATTTCTAACAGCTCTACTTTTTGAAACCATAAAAAACTTTAGCGTAAAGGGCGACACGTTGACGAGGAGGCAACTCCTCTTATATGCGGAATAATTTCGGTTCGTTTTAAGTTTTAATGTCGCTCCTTACTTGCAGTTAAAAAACTTTTTTTTTTAATTTTATTTCTGAGCGTTTTTTGATTAAGGCATGTTTTGATTTTGGCTCACCGCACATGAATAATTAAAACGAAATTTGCATATTATTAATTTTTTTTGGCTAAATGGCTTTCTCATAGTTTTGATCGAACGATTTTAATAAGAAACTGGAGTGGGCAAGGGGGCCTAGTTGCCCTCCAATTTTTGTGTTACTTCAAAATGCAACTAGAACTTTGAACTTCTATATTTGTTTATTTTTATTACCTATATGAGGGGGTTCACCCCCTCGTCAATACCTCGTTCTTTACACTAAAGCTTGAATTTTGTCCCAAATCTTCGAGAATAACCTCTGAATCACAATGGCCTTAGAATAAATAGTTGGAATTACTAAAAATACTTTATCGTCAAGTGCAAGGTATTGTGGAGGAGAAGAATCCCCTTGTACATGTAATATTTTATGTTCGTTTAAAGTTCTAATTCTGCTCAATACTTCCAGTTGAAAAAAAAATATATTTATTTTCTCATTGTTTTTTTTTTAATAATGCTAGAAAATACTGCGCCGCCTTCATGGAAATTCTCTTCCCTCGTGAAAAATTCCTCCATGGAAAGATCCTCCAACGTAACCTCCTACTCGCAACCCACCCCCAACCCAACGCGAAAAAGTCCCCCTGAAAACGTCTGCACACTTCATAATTAACAATTACTATATGTAAACAATGGTCAAAGTTTGTAACTTGCAGCCCCTCTCTTAGGGACTGGTGGGATTAAGTCGGGGGATTACAATCACCCCTGGAAAAAATGCATCCGTGATCTGTCTTCTGGCAAAAATACAAAATTCCACATTTTTGTTGATAGGAGCTTGAAACTTCTACGTTGAGGTTCTCTGATACGCTGAATCTGATGGTGTGATTTTCGTTAAGATTCTAAGACTTCTGGGGGGGGGTTTACCCCTATTTTCTACAATAAGACAAATTTTCTCAGGCTCGTTACTTTTGATTGGTAAGACTAAACTTGATCAAACTTATGTACTTAAAATCGGCATTGAAATGCAATTCTTTTGATGTAACTATTGATATCAAAACTCCGTTTTTTTAGAGTTTTGGTAACTATTCAGCCGGGTCGCTCCTTACTACACTTCTTTACCACAAACTGTTTGAAATTTCAGACGCACTATGAAAAAGTATGGCATCTACATCCAATGGCCGGTTTTTACTCAAGCAAGCCGCATGCTGCGTAGTCAATTCAGATGGTCGGTAAAACTCCCTACACACATAAATTATAAAATCATGGGGCCTGCAGCAAGCCCGCTGATTCAGATGTTTTCCATACGGTTGCTCAAACTGCAGAAGTTACAACTTATCTATTTCTAGCAGCAGTTTACACACCATGAAGTGGCAAAAACCATAAGACTAAGTCGGAAATCTCACGGGAAAAAAAGGCATAAAAAAAGTAAATTTTCTCTGGGGATGGAATATTTGGTTGAAGGTTGGCTTCAGTATGGCTCATTTTGGAAAAAGGGTTATTTCCTGGCTTTGGGCAAGTCATGGGTGGAATTAGTTATAGGCCCTACTAAATTGAAGAAAAACTCAACTTTCTTAAAACTTGAGACCCCCTCCCCCTTGCTGCATCCTAGGCATCTTTGATCTAGCTTTCATTCGGATCTGTTGCTCCATTCGTAAGTTATACTGAATTCAACAAAAAGTTCGACTTGTTTCAGCACTTAAAACCCACTCCCCCTCGTTCTATTTGAGTCTCTTTCGTTCTATTTTGGTTCTCTTTTGGCATCTTTGGTTTAATTTTCATTGAGATCCATCACTCCACTCGCAAGTTACACTGAATTGAATGAAAAACTCAACTTTTTCTTAGCACTTAAAGCCCTCTCCCCTCACCCTAATTAAGCTAGGGTCCAACTCCAAACATCATGTGTCTTATGGTTTTGGCATCTTTGACGTAATTTTCATTGAGATCCATTACTTCATTCGCAAGATAAACTGAGTTAAACGAAAAAGTCAACTATTTCAGCACTTAAAGCCCCCTCCCCCTCGACCTAATTAAGCTAGGGCCTCCGTCCCAGAACTCAATACGTATCATACTCTTAGGCATCTTTATTCAATTTTCATCAAAATTCGTCTCTCCATTCGCAAGTTACACTGAATTAAACGAAAAAATCCTTTTTAACTTAAAGCCCACTCCCCATCGCCCTAATTAAGCTCAATGTTAACCCAAATAGTTCAATTTTAATCCAAATCCGACCGGCGGTTCTCCCGCTATACTCGATCGCACAGACGGGCGGACGGACAGACATATCCCCAAAACCTATATTGATGGATTTTTTCCACCATCAAAATAGGTGACGATGCCTGGATGATGATATACTATTCTTTCCTTTTTTGGGATCCAATGAGCCAACATGGCTACCTAAGACGTTGCAAAACCTGTCCGTCCGTCTGTGCAATCGAGTATAGCGGGAGAACCGCCGGCCAGATTTGGATGAAAATTGAACCATAGGTGCCAAGGACCATGAGACACACAAGATGAAGACCCTAGCTCAAATAGAACAAGAGAGGGGGGGCTTTACTTGACAAAGAAAAGTTTTTCGTTCAATTCAGAGTAACTTGCGACTGGAGTGATGGATCTTAATGAAAATTGAACCAAAGAGGCCTAAGACCATTACACGTATCAAACAGTTCGTGGTAACGAACTGTAGTAAGGAGCGACCCGGCTCAATAGTAACCAAAACTCTAAAAAATTGAATTTTGATATCAATAGCTACATCAAAAGAATCGCATTTTAATGCTGATTTTAAATATATAAGTTTCATCAAGATTAGTATTACCCATCAAAAGTTACGAGCCTGAGAAAATTTGCCTTATTTAGGAAAATAGGGGGAAACACCCCCTAAAAGTCGTAGGATCTTAACGAAAATGACACCATCAGATTCAGGGTATCAGAGAACTATACTGTAGAAGTTTCAAGCTCCTATCTACAAAAATGTGGAATTTTGTATTTTTTGCCAGAAGACAAATCACGGGTGCGTGTTTATTTTTTTTTTTTTTTTTTTTTTTTTTTTTTTTTTTTTTTTTTTTCCAGGGGTCATCGTATCGACCAAGTGGTCCTATAATGTCGCAAGAGGGCTCATTCTAACGGAATTGAAAAGTTCTAGTGCCCTTTCTAAGTGACCAAAAAAATCGGAGGGTACCTAGACCCCCTCCCACGCTCATTTGTTTCCCAAAGTCAACGGATCAAAATTTTGAGATAGCCATTTTGTTCAGCATAGTCGAAAACCATAATAACTATGTCTTTGGGGACGACTTACTCCCCCACAATCCCTGGGGGAGGGGCTGCAAGTTACAAACTTTGACCATTGTTTGCATATAGCAATGGTTATTGGGAAGTGTATAGACGTTTTCAGGGGGATTTTATTTTGTTTGGGGGTGGGGCTGAGGAGAGGAGGCTATGTTGGAGGATCTTTCCTTGGAGGAATCTGTCACAGGGAAAGAAAAATTCAATGACAAGGGCGCAGGATTCTCTAGCATTACTATAAGAAAACAATGAAAAATAAACATGAAAACGTTTTTTCAAATGAAAGGAAGAAGTAGCAATGAAACTTAAAACGAACAGAGATTATTACGCATATGAGGGGTTCTAAAAATACTTTAGCATAAAGAGCAAGGTATTTAGGAGAAGATAAATACCTTGCTCTTTATGCTAAAGTATTTTTAGTAATTTCAACTATTTATTCTAGGCCTTTCTGATTCAGGGGTCATTCTTAAAGAATTGGGACAAAACTTAGGATTTAGTGTAAAGAGCGAGGTATTAACGAGGGTACAAACCCCCTCGTATACATAATACAAATATAAGGTTATGAAAGTTTGTTACGTAAGTTAATTCTTAAGTTACGTATATTTTTCAAACAGTTCGTGGTAACGAACTGTAGTAAGGAGCGACCCGGCTCAATAGTAAACGAAACTCTAAAAAACGGAATTTCGATGCTAAAAGATATATCGAAAGAATTGAATATTTATACTGATTTCAAATATATGAGTTTCATCAAGTTTAATTATTGTCATCAAAAGTTACGAGCCTGAGAAAATTTGCATTATTTTGGAAAATAGGGGGTAACACCCCCTAAAAGTCATAGGATCTTAACGAAAATTACACCATCGCATTCAGCGTATCAGAGAACTCTATAGAAAAAATTTCAAGGTCGGATCTACAAAAATGTGGAATTTCGTATTTTTTGCCAGAAGACAAATCACGGGTGCGTGTTTATTTGTTTTTTTTTTTGTTTTTTTTCCCAGGGGTCATCGTATCGACCAAGTGGTCCTAGAGTGTTGCAAGAGGGCTCATTCTAACGGAAATGAAAAGTTCTAGTGCCCTTTTTAAGTGACCAAAAAAATTGGAGGGCACCTAGGCCCCCTCCCACGCTCATTTTTTTCCCAAAGTCACTGGATCAAAATTTTGAGATAGCCATTTTGTTCCACATAGTCGAAAACCATAATAACTATGTCTTTGGGGATGACTTACCCCCCACAGTCCCTGGGGGAGGGGCTGCAAGTTACAAACTTTGACCAATGTTTACATACAGTAATGGTTACTGGGAAGTGTACCGACGTTATCAGGGGGATTTTTTTGGTTTGGGTGTGGGGTTCAGGGGAGGGGGCTATATGGGAGGATCTTTCCTTGGAGGAATATTTCATGGGAGAAGAGAAATTCAATGAAAAGGGCGCAGGACTTTCTAGCATTACTATAAAAAAAACAATGAAAATATAAACATGAAAAAGTTTTTTCAATTGAAAGTAAGGAGAAGCACTAAAACTTAAAAAGGAACAGAGATTATTACGCATATGAGGGGTTCTAAAAATACTTTAGCATAAAGAGCGAGGTATTTAGGAGGAGATAAACACTTCACTCTTTATGCTAAAATTTTTTTAAATAATTTCAACTATTTATTCTACAGCCTTTCTGATTCAGGGGTCATTCTTAAAGAATTGGGATAAAACAAGATTTAGTGCGAAGAGCGAGGTATTAACGAGGGGACCAACCCCCTCATATATATAATCAAAAATATAAGAATATAAAAGTTTGTTACGTAAGTTAATTCTTAAGTTACGTATTTTTTTTTTACTAATAAAAACGTTCGTTAAAAATAAAAGATCTAGTTGCCTTTTTAAGTAACCGAAAAATTGGAGGGCAACAAGACCTCCTTCCCCACCCCTTATTTCTCAAAATCGTCTGATCAAAACTAAGAGAAAGCCATTTAGCCAAAAAAAGAATTAATATGCAAATTTCATTTTAATAATTTGTGTACGGAGAGCCAAAATCAGTCATGCATTAATTAAAAAACTTTCAGAAATTAAATAAAAAAAAACAAGTTTTTTTAAATGAAAGTAAGGAGCGACATTAAAACTTAAAACGAACAGAAATTACTCCGTATATGAAAGGGGCTTTTCCTCCTTGACACCCCGCTTCTTGCGCTAAAGTTTGATTCTTTCTCGCAACTCTACTTTTTAAAACAATAAAAAACTTTAGCGTAAGGAGCGGGGTGTCAAGGAGGAAAAGCCCCTTTCATATACGGAGTAATTTCTGTTCGTTTTAATTTTTAATGTCACTCCTTACTTTCATTTAAAAAAGCTTGTTTTTTTTATTTAATTACTAATAAAAACGTTCGTTAAAATTAAAAGTTCTAATTGCCTTTTTAAGTAACCGAAAAATTGGAGGGCAACTAGGCCTCCTTCTCCACCCCTTATTTCTCAAAATCGTCTGATCAAAACAAAGAGAAAGGCATTTAGCCAAAAAAAGAATTAATATACAAATTTCATTTTAATAGTTTATGTGCGGAGAGCCAAAACCAAACATGCATTAATTCAAAAACGTTCAGAAATTAAATAAAAAAAACTAATTTTTTTAGCTGAAAGTAAGGAGCGACATTAAAACTTAAAACGAACAGAAATTACTCCGTATATGAAATGAGTTGTCCCCTCCGCAATCCCTCGCTCTTTACGCTAAAGTTTGACTCTGCCACAATTCTACTTTTTAAAACAATTTAAAGCTTTAGCGTAAAGAGCGAGGGATTGCGGAGGGGACAACTCATTTCATATACGGAGTAATTTCTGTTCGTTTTAAGTTTTAATGTCGCTCCTTACTTTCAGCTAAAAAAATTAGTTTTTTTTATTTAATCAAGTCTTAGGATGAAGACCCTAGGTCAAATATAACAAGGTGGGTTTTAATTGCTGAAAAAATTTAAGTTTTCTGTTTAATTTAGTATAACTTGCCAATGGAGCAACGGATCCGAATGAAAGCTAGACCAAAGATGCCTAGGATCAGGGTTCATATCAGGTTCTGGTATCACAAGCCCTATCTCAAATAGGGCGAGGAGGAGGGGGTTTCAAGTTTTAACAAATTTGAGTTTTCCTTTAATTTAGTAGGGCCTATAACTTATGAATGGAGTGACAAATCTGAAGTCAGATTTGTCTGAATACCTGAATTTGCTGGAATGAATTTGACAAAATACCCCTGCATTGGATCCAGCTAGAACTCCACAGACTTGTTTATTGCAGACAACATTTGGATGGGTAAAGATTCATAGCTTCAGTAGTCTTACCAATAATATGGTCCTGAAGATGATGAAATGGTAGAAATCTGGATAATTTGACAAGATGACAAACTTAAACACAAATGTCAGAAACACAAGCCCAAATGGGACTACAGTATACACCATTTAGCACAAAACAAAGGATGCTAGCTCCCTGTCGACCAGTGAACTGTGAAATAATTAAAAAAAAAATTATTATATAAATTTTAAACAAAATTAAACCAAGTGGTAATCATACTATATTTTTTTTCGTCATAAACAAATACCTTATTTCACATACAATCCCGTTTTCTTGTACATTGCCAAAGCACACGCACAAAAAATTTCTGTGTCAAAGGTAAAGTATTTGAAAAACAAGTACATTATCAGTATCTTGAGTAATAAGTATTTCGTAATCTTACTTAAGTACCAAGTAAAAAGTACACCCTAGAGTTTATACAAAGTACAATTACAAGTAATGGAAAATTTTACTTAAGTAGTACTTCAAGTAAAAGTACTTCAAGTAAGTCGTTCGTGGTAACGAAATATGCACGAAAATTCAAAATGTTACCCATCAAAGGCTAAAACCTGAGAAAATTTACCCAATTTCTGAAAAAGGGGGGAAATACCCCCCAACAGTCAACGATTCGTAATGAAAATCACATCATCATATTCACCGTATCAGAAAACCGTACTGTAGAGGTTTCAAGCTCCTATCTGCAAAAATATAGAATTTTATATTTTTCGCCAGAAGAAAGATTACGGCTCTGCAATTATTATTATTATTTTTCTCAAGATGTGATTGTATCACCCCCTTGGTTCGTAATGTCGGGAGAAGGCTTATTCAAACAAAATTAAAATTTCTACAGCCCTTTTTAAGTGAGTAAAAATACTGGAGGTCTATTATGCCCCTTCACACGCCCCTTTTTCCAAAGCTCGTCAGATGAAAATTTTTAGATAGCCATTTTCCAGCATAGTTGAAAGACCCAGTAAATATGCTTTGGGAGATAACATGACCCCCCACAGCCCCTGGAGAAAGGTCTTTAAGTTATAAAATATGCCCATTGTTTACTTAAGTATTTGTTATTGGGAACTATGCACATATTTTTTTCAGTGGAGGGGGGAAGGTATTTTCTACCTGGGGAATTGTCTAAGAGAAAAATTTTTATAGGGAGGGAAGTTTCCCGAGGGTGAACTTTTCAAGAGAAATTTTTCACTGGGGGAATTTGCTAGAATTCCCATACGAAATTCTTTTTATTTACCTTGCTTTCTCTTTGCTGATTCAATTTCAAGCGTGGATATGTTAAGGGTAATTGTCGCGGTAAATTTTTACAGGGATTGAATTGGCTAAAGGATCTTTCTATGGAAAGGTGGGATTTTTCTGTCGAGGCGGAGCCAGATTTCCTGTCAATATTTAAAAAAGATCAGCAATTAAATTAAAAAAATAAGTTTTTTCAACTGAAAGTAAGGAGTAACATTAAATCTTAAAACGAACACAAATTATTACGTATATGAGGCGGTCTGCCCCCCCTCAAGCTAAAGTTTTGCCCTTTAAGCTAAAGTTTGAATTTTATCGCAATTCTTTAAGAACGATTCTTGATACACAAGGATTGTTTAACTAGAACAGTAAAAAGCTTTTTTTAAAGTACTTAAAAATTTTTTAAAAGTACTAAAAGTACTAAAATCATTTCCTAATATTATTTGATTGAAAAATCAAGTTTCTTCAACTGAAAATAAGGACCAACATTAAAACTTAACATGGACAGAAATTATAACATATATGAGGGGGATTGATCCCTCTACAAAACCTCGCTCTTCACGCTAAAATTTTAGTACTTTTAAAAAAGCTTTTTATTGTTCAAATTAAACGACCCTTGTGTTTCAGGAGTTTTCCTTATAGAATTGTGACAAAAATTCAAATCTTAGCGTAAAGAACAAAAGGCTGAGGAGGAAGAGCCTCCCTAACATTCATAATAATTTCTATTTGTTTTAAGTTTTAATGTTACTCCTTATTTACAACTTGTTTTTTAATTTAATAATACTAGGAGACGATTTATCGGAAGGAAATTCACAGTCTCGCAACCTTTTGAAGTTGGAAAAAAAAAATCCCACTTAAAACCACCATTGTTTGTCAATTTGGTTTACAAAAGAGCAACTTTTATCAAACAGTTCGTGGTAACGAACTGTAGTAAGGAGCGACCCGGCTCAATAGTAACCAACACTAAAAAGAATGGAATTTTGATACCAATAGCTACATCAAAAGAATCATATTTTAATGCTGATTTCAAATATATAAGTTTCATCAAGTTTAGTCTTACCCATCAAAAGTTACGAGCCTGAGAAAATTTGCCTTATTTTAGAAAATAGGGGAAAACACCCTCTAAAAGTAATAGGATCATAACGAAAATCACACCATCAGATTCAGCGTATCAGAGAACCTTGTGATAGAAGTTTCAAGCTCCTATCGACAAAAATGTGGAATTTTGTATTTTTTGCCAGAAGGCAGATCACGGATGCGTGTTTATTTATTTATTTTTTTTCCCGGGGGTGATCTTATCGACCCAGTGGTCCTAGAATCTTGCGATAGGACTGATTCTAACGGAAATGAAAAGTTCTAGTGCCCTTTTTAAGTGACCAAAACAACTGCAGGGCATCGAGGCCCCCTCCCACGCTAATTGTTTTCCCAAAGTCAACGGATCAAAATTCTGAGATGGTGATTTTATTCAGCGTAGTCGAAAAACCTTATAACTATGTCTTTGGGGACGACTTACTCCCCACAGTCCCCATGGGAGGGGCTACAAGTTACAAACTTTGACCAGTGCTTACATATAGTAACGCTTATTGGGAAGTGTACAGACGTTTTCAGGGGGATTTTTTGGTTTGGGGGAGGGGCTGACAAGAGGGGGATATTTTGGGGGAAATTTCCATCGAGAAATTTGTCATGGGGGAAGAAAATTTCCATGAAGGGAGCGCAGGATTTTCTAGCTTTATTTAAAAAAAAACAATGAAAAAATAAATATGAAAAGTTTTTTCAACTGGAAGTAAGGAGCAGCATTAAAACTTAAAACGAACAGAAATTATTACGCATATGAGGGGCTCAACTCCTCCTAATACCTCGCTGTTAACGCTAAAGTATTTTTAGTGATTTCAACTATTTATTCTACGGCTTTTGTGATTCAGGGGTCATTCTTAAGGAATCGGGACAAAATTTAATCTTTAGTGTAAAGAGCATGGTACTGACGAGGGGGTGAACCCCTTATATCTATATATATAAAAATAAGTTGTCTGTCTGTGTGTCTGTCTGTCAGGTGACGTTATGTTTCTGTGTCGACTGACGTCATGAAGTTAGTTGTCGTAATTTTTGCTATGACGGTGACGTCATTAAAGATATTTAAGACATATATGTTCACGTAGAAATCTATTAATGTTTAAGTTTAAAATGACTGATGAACTTACAATGGCAAAAGCCGATGAAGATGCTCAAAGAGTCTATGCCAAAAAACTTGCTGCTGATAGAGAAAGTCAGAAAAGAAAGCGTGCCGAGGAATCAAAAGAACAGCAAGGAAACAGGCTTGAGACTAAAGAACGCAAAACCGCGCAGTTAGATGAAGATCCACCTGGACAGCGAGAGTCAAAACATATCAAAACTGAAAATGATAGCGATGATGATTGGGTTTGGGATTTTGACTTGGATAAGGTCATCAATGCCTACCAGATTTTATTTAAAAAAACAAAGGTTCGGCGATATGTATTTCATAGTGAAGCTGAAAAATAAAGAAGAAAAAGAAAACTGAAAAAAGAAAAAATGTAAAAAACTAAAAAATACTAAAAAGAAAAAACACCCAAAGAGAAATTACAGACCGGGACACAAATGACGACCGGGACAGAGGGAATATAAATAACGACCGGGACACTCAAAGAGAAATTACAGACTGGGATACCGGGACACAAATGACGACCGGGACACAGGGAATATAAATGACGACCAGGACACAGGTATTTAAGAATATCGTTCAAAGACAAATTTTTAATTGTAAGAAGACCGTTGAAAGAGAAATTTCTAATTGTAAAATGACTGAAGAACCTACAATGGCAACACCCGAGGAAGCTGCTCAAAACAAATGTATTCAAGCCGAAGTAGCTGAGTTGGTAAAGTGTTATGTTTCAGGTTCTAGGTCCGAGAGGCTCCAGGTTTGAACCTTGGCTTTAGCATTAATACAAAAGAAGAAAAAAACTAAAAAAGGTAAAACTACAAAAAAACTAAAAAGAAAATCTATATATATATAAATAAGTTGTCTGTCTGTGGACCGTGTGTCTGTCAGGTGACGTCATGTTTCTGTGTCGACTGACGTCATGTTTTCAACTGACGAAATTACAGACCGGGACATCGGGACACAAATGACGACCGGGACACTGGCACATAGGGAATATAAATTACGACACTCAAAGAGAAAGCAACCGGGACAAAAGGAATGTTCGATTAGCAATCACCATCAACAAAGCACCGGGACATAAATGACGACCGGGATACAGGGAGTATAAATGACGACCAGGACATAAGTAAAAAAAAACTAAAAAAAAAGGTAAAAACTACAAAAAACTAAAAAGAAAAAAAAAAACTAAAAACTAATAAAAAAAACTAAAAAAGCTAAGAAACTAAAAAAAAACTAAAAAAGAAAAAAAATAAAAAAGGAAAAAAATGAAAAATAAAGGAGAAAAACAAAACTAAAAAAACGAATGTATATACAGACCGGGACACCGGGATACAAATGACGACCGGGACAGAGGGAATATAAATGACGACCGGGACACAGGGACACAACTACAACGGGGACGCCGGGGGGCACAGGGGGATATAAATGACGACCGGGACACAAGGAATATAAATGACGCCCGGGACACTCAGAGAGAAATCACAAACTGGGACACCGGGACACAAATGACGACGGGGACACAGGGAATATAAATGATGACCGGGACACAGGGACACAACTACAAAGGGGACGCCGGGGGGCACAGGGGGATATATAAATGACGACGGCGACACAGGGAATGGTCGATTAGCAATCACCATCAACAAAGCTCAAGGGCAATCATTAGAATCATGAGGTATAGATCTGAATACGGATTGTTTTCCCATGGACCATTATATGTTGCACGTTCAAGAGTCGGTAAACCTGACAATCTATTTATATGCACAGACAATGGGACAGCAAAGAATGTTGTATATTCGCAAGTTTTACGTAGTTAAAAACATATATATATATATATATATATATATATATATATATATATATATATATATATATATATATATATATATATATATATATATATATATATATATATATATATATATATATATATATATATATATATATATATATATATATATATATATATATATATATATATATATATATATATATATATATATATATATATATATATATATATATATATATATATATATATATATATATATATATCACAGGTGGGCCATAGGGACACAACTACAATGGCGAGTAACTAATATGGCGCGTAACTAATATGGCGCGTAACGACTTAAGCGCGCGGGGGGCTTGGGGGGGCACGAAGCGCCCCCACCAACTAGGTGTTGGGGTGGCGCGAAGCGCCACCCCAACAGCTAGTATGTAATAAAAACATGAGATTACAAAAGTTCCTTGCGTAAGCTAATTTATAAGTTACGTTTATCTTTTACTAATAAAAACATTCGTAAAAAATTAAAAGTTCTAGTTGCCTTTTTAAGTAAACAAAAAATCGCAGGGCAACTAGGCTTCCTCCACAGTTCCTTTTTTTCTCAAAATCATTCGATCAAAACTATGACAAATCCATTTAGCCAAAAAAAAAACTTGCAAATTTCATGTTAATTATTCCTCTGCGGAGAGCCAACATCAAAACATGCATTGATTCAAAAACGTTCAGAAATTAAATTAAAAAAAACAAGTTTTTTTTTATCTGAAAGTAAGGAGCGACATTAAAACTTAAAACGAACAGAAATTACTTCGTATATGAAAGGGGCTGCTCCCTCCTCAACACCCCACTCTTTACGCTAAAGTTTTTTTACTGTTTTAAAAAGCAGAGTTGAGAGAAAGAGTCAAACTTTAGCGTAAAGAGTGGGGCGTTGATGAGGAAGCAGTCCCTTTCATATACGAAGTAATTTCTGTTCGTTTTTAGTTTTAATGTCACTCCTTACTTTCAGCTAAAAAAAACTTGTTTTTTTTTTATTTAATCTCAAATAGAGGCAAATACTACCAAGCGAAAATTTTTGATAACCTTCCTGTTTAGAAAGTAAATTAAATTTCTTATTAAATTCTCTTTTTTCATGCGAGTATAGAGCAACATTGAAAGAAGTGACAATCCTTTCTATGTGAAAATTAATTTCTGTTCATTTCGATTGTTGTTATTGCTCTTTACGTTCTTAAAAAACAGGATTTATTTTAAATACAATGCACTCAGTGGAAAATTCTACCTGTGTCCGACATAAAAGATATCTTATAGTTTTCTTATAGTTTCTTATAGTTTTCGGCAGGACTATCTATTTTTGACCCTCTTTCATGTCATGTGGTTGGAAGTATAGATATATGAATGTATTACGTCAATCGAAACCGTTTCTCAAAGCTATTATAGGTTTTGTGGGGTCAAAGTGCAAGAATAGGGTTCAAAATTTATTTTAAGAATATTAGGTTAACAATTATAAGTAAAAAGAAAATGGATAAAGTCGATAGATTCTCTTCCCTGAAGAAATATTTTAGTAAGGATAGGATTACAATGAAAATGTACAAAGTAAACTGGCTAAGTGTTTTTTTTTTTTTTTTTTTTTTTTAGAAAAAGTTTGGTTGTATATAAAAAGATTATATAGGAATATTATTAGGAATGTTATATATAAATAATTTACGAAAGTTCAATTAAAGATTTGAATTAAGATTCGAACTTTGAAATATAACTAAATTGTTCTATTCTACATTAATGCAAGAGGTCCAGTTTGGCTCTGAAATGTTTCATTACGTCATTATGTTATGCTACGTCAGACGTGACTTTTCAAACTGAAACAAATTCCTCCACATTAAACTAACATAGAGAACAACAAAACCATAATAATCATCGTCAAAACCATCATAATTATGATAAGGCAACCATTCAAAATTTGAGTGGAAATAGAGATTCAAGCACTGATCAAACATGAAATGCTGTCAAGGATAAACTTATTAATATAATTTTCAAAATCATAATGTAGCATAGACATGTATAACTTGAATATATGTGTCTGGTACAACTTTTCTTAAAAAAGACATATGTGAAAACCATAAATGGGTCAGCTTTTGTCATAGCTTATCATGTACGTCCTTCTTATATAAGGTTATGGCGGAATGTTCTACTAAATAAAAAGTGTATCTGAATCCAGATGTTGCTAATGTTCTCAGATGGAAATTCATACGAAATTTCCCTATTCATTTTACGATGTCGTCCAGATTGGACTGCATCATTTATTCTGTGAAATTTGGATATTTCATATAGAACAGTGAAATAAACGCAGTTAATCCGGCGAACACTTAATTATATGTAATAAAATGGGAACCTAATATTATATACAGAAGACATATGAGTACTGGGTTCAGCTGTCCAATTATAGACATTCTGCATTTTTTAACAAGGCTTTTGTCGGTGTTAGATCTTTTAACAAAATTAAATTACTGAGACCTCAATTCCCATAATTCTAGCAATTTTTTTCTTTTGGTAAAATTCCTATTTTCTCGTTTTCATATTTTTCATATTTCTTTTTCTTTTTCTAAAAGGTTACAGAAGCGAAAGTTCCCTACTTACAAGAAAGATAGCAAGATGTGATAAACTAGGAATGAAACAAAAAAAAATTCATAAGAGACGGAGGGAGGAGTGCTAAAAATATTGTTAAATATGCGTGTGTTGTTTTTTTTTCCTATTTTCGTTCATGTTGTCGAAATGTTCTTTTTTTGTGTTAAGAGTACTTATTATTCTATTAATTAGTCTGTTTTAATGGCCCTGTGCCTGTTTCAAACAGTTCGTGGTAACGAACTGTAGTAAGGAGCGACCCGGCTCAATAGTAACCAAAACTCTAAAAAATAGAATTTTTATACCAATAGCTACATCAAAAAAATCGCATTTTAATGCTGATTTTAAATATATAAGTTTCATCAAGTTTAGTCTTACACATCAAAATTTACGAGCCTGATAAAATTGGCCTTTTTTTAGAAAATAGGGGACAACATCCCTTAAAAGTCATAGAATCTTAACATAAATCACACCATCAGATTCAGCGTATAAGAGAGCCCTATTATAGAAGTTTCAAAATCTTATCTACAAAAATGTGGAATTTTGTATTTTTTGCCAGAAGGCAGATCACGGATGCGTGTTTGTTTGTTTGTTTTTGTTTTGTTTTTCACAGAGGTTATCGTATCGACCCAGTGGTCCTAGAATGTTGCACGAGGAAATTCTAACGGAAATGAAAAGTTCTAGTGCCCTTTTTAAGTGACCGAAAAAATTGGAGGGCACCTAGGCCCCCTCCCACGCTAATTATTTTTCCAAAGTCAACGGATCAAACTTCTGAGATAGCCATTTTATTCAGCGTAGTCGAAAAACCTTATAACTATGTCTTTGGGGACGACTTACTCCTCCACAGTCCCCGTGGGAGTGGCTACAAGTTACAAACTTTGACCAGTGCTTACATATAGTAATGGTTATTGGGAAGTGTACAGACGTTTCCAGATGGATTTTTTGGTTGGGAGGAGGGGTTGAGAAGAGGGGGATATGTTCCATCGAGGAATTTGTCATGGGGGAAGAAAATTTCCATGAAGGGAGCGCAGGATTTTCTAGCATTATTTAAAAAATACAATGAAAAAATAAATATGAAAAAGTTTTTTCAAATGGAAGTAAGGAGCAGCATTAAAACTTATAATGAACAGAAATTATTACGCATATGAGGGACTCACCTCCTCCTAATACCTCAATCTTTACGCTAAAGTATTTTTAGTAATTTCAACTATTTATTCTATGGATTCAGGGGTCATTCTTAATGAATTGGGACACAATTTAAGCTTTAGTGAAAAGAGCGAGGTACTGACGTGGGGGTGAACCCTTATATATATATGTAAAAAAAAACATGAGAATACAAAAGTTCGTTAAGTAAGCTAATTTATAAGTTACGTATATCTTTTGCTAATAAAAACATTCGTAAAAAATTAAAAGTTCTAGTTGCCTTTTTAAGTAACCAAAAAATCGGAGGGCAGCTTGGCTTCCTCCCCCGCTCCTTTTTTTCTCTAAATGATTCGATCAAAACTCTGAGAAAGCCATTTAGCCAAAAGAATAAATATACAAATTTCGTTTTAGTTATTCCTCTGCGGAGAACCAAAATCAAAACATGCATTGATTCAAAAACGTTCAGAAATTAAATAAAAAAAAGTTTTTTCGAACTGAAAATAAGGAGTGACATTAAAACTTAAAACGAACAGAAATTACTTCGTATATGAAAGGGGCTGATTACTAATCAACGCCCCACTCTTTACGCCAAAGTTTTTTTTTACTGTTTTAAAAAGAAGATTTGAGAGAAAGAGTCAAACCTTAGCGTAAAGAGGGGGGCGTTGATGAGGAAGCAACCCCTTTCATATACGAAATAATTTCTGTTCGTTTTAAGTTTTAATGTCGCTCCTTACTTTCAGTTAAAGAAACTTGTTTTTTTTTATTTAATTGAAATAAATATCCATCTATAATGTTTTGCTTTTAGCATAGACCTAAATTAATTATACAATGCGTTTTTTTCAAAACAAGCTCCTTTTTCTGCCCTCGCGTAGAATTATATGTCACCTAAATTAGATGTCAGATTTCAGTAAATGCTTAGATTTCCGTAAATATTAAGGGAAAACTAACAAAGTCTTAAAATGGAAACTACTATTAATAACTATATTTCGGAATTATTTCTTAGTAAATTTCTTTATTGGAAATGTTGAGGGGAGTGTAAATTTCTCTCGAACTTCGAGGTGTTTATCTCACACAAAAACGTTCAAGCAACGTGATATATGAATGTCCAGGGGCAAGAGATCCAAATTATTTTATTGTTTGATCTAAATAGAGGCTCATAGACCAATTCAAGTAGAAAATTGGATATGGTCCATCAGGTCAAAATCAGAGTCGATTTTTATGTTTTTGTTCTGTTTTTGTGTTTTTTTTTTTTTTGTTTCGCTGCCTGATTCTACTATAGTCAAGCCAACTGTAATTCTGACATAATCCAAATGTAAAAAGTCCACTTATTTGTCAGTAAAACATTTTTAGATCCTTAGTCACATTTCCAGATGTATTTAAATCCATTTCTTGAAAAAAGCATTATTGATAAAAAATTCTTGAACAAAATTCCCAATATCCGTAAGTGACTACATTCTAGCCTTGCTCCTTTACAAAGGTCATAAAAATCAACCGGAATTTGAGGGTTAAACGATCAGAACAGCAGAGACTACAGTGATTAAAAAGTTGAGCTAGAGCCAATTGAAGTATAATACAGTCATAGATGACAAGAAGCAGATTCAAAATGTCTTAGGACAAAATTAGAACTGCAAGGTATTCTTTTGTAACATTTTGAGTATTCCATGCTTGGGGGTTATGAAGTCCATCTTCATCTGTTTCAAACACAATTTCTTCTTTAGTGAATCGTAGGGTATAGTTAAACTTTTCCTTAAATCCGTTTGCTTTCTTTCCTCGAAAGTTTTGTAAGACAATGAACTTGAACTTGAAAAAAAATTCTTTAAAAAAAAATAAATATTATTCTTTGGAGTAGAAAAAGCCCAAAACAAGCCAAATTAAAAAACAATAGGCCCAGTTTCCCGCCCCAAGCCCGCAAAAAAACGCCCGCCCCAGTGCAGAGAAATAAGCCACCGGGGCTTGAAACAAGCCATTCTGGCAACACTGAATACGGTCATCAAAAGTGAAACACTTGAACGCCATCTAGATATGTGCAATTACATTTAATGTAATTTAGATAGCAGTAATACAACGGCTGTGTTTATGCCGTGGATAAGGAGAAGCTATGAAGATAACAACTCTAGTTGCTAATGGGACTAACGAATATCAAAAAAGAAAATCTGTCATTTATGTTGGGGAAATTGTTGAAGACAGTTGTTTCATTGTAGGTACCCGTTTTTCAGCTCTTCCCGTAATTTTAGAAAAGATTAAGTTTTGATGATACAAATATACAAAAACCGATGTGGTGAAAACTATTTCGTATCGGATTTATATCTTAGCAAATTTCTTATCAACTTAATTTATTGGGTCTTAAGCTGTTCAACATGATTTTGTTATTTCTTATCAGTATTATCTTATTCTATGTTTGTCATAAATATTTTGGCTCACTACTCAATGAAGGAGACGGGATGCTGACAATGGGAAATAGTCCCAAAGATATTTGGAATATACGAGGCAATTTACGGCATTTTTGTTCCATATATATTTTATGCATATGGCAATTTATAGCACAATTTTGAGACTTGCAGGAAATTTTTCAGATAATTAAAAAAAAGTCCTTATAAAAAAAACCGTAACACGATCTTTATCAAAAACTTTAAAACCAATAAATGAAATCCACAATATCCGTAAGTGCCTGAAATTGACTCAAGTTCAACTAAAGCCAACTATAATTAACTAAAATAAACTGCAGTTAGTTAAAATGAAGCGCCTGAACGCAATCTACATATTCCCAATATTTAATAATAGAATATGGATGTCAGTAATGTATCAGCTAATGTTCATGCCATAGCTCAAAAAAACTTTTGAAGTACTACCTCTAATGGGCTAACGAGACTAAACAAAACCAAAAAAAGAAAAGCTGTCACATTCAGGGAATTTTCAAATGTTCAAGGTAGTTTTTGTAGCATGCTATTTTAAACTCGATTACCAATTTAATATTGTAGTTTTGAAGGAGGATTTCACAAGATAAAATTTGTTCAATTTTGGCCTTTTGTTGCTCAAGTATGCCTCAGGATGCTTTTTTAAGATGGAGCCTATGTTCTGTGTAATTAGGAGCTCCTAACAGGGTATGTGTAGTTTGGATAGTTCCTTACGAAATTTTGCCATAGCCAGCCACATAACGTTTTGGGCAAAGATGAGTCTTAAATTTAAAATCTATAGTTGGTATCACCTTTGTCCTATTGTTTTCATAATTATACACAGTATTCAGTTTTTTTTTAATACCGATATCATAGATAGCGCAATAGTGCTGCCTAAGAAAAGAGATTTACTTTTTGGGGGGCTTTTATTTTTTTTTTTTTTTTTTAGAACAAAAACATAGAAGAAGTTATCATAAAAACTTCACAAGGGGCTCATACAATTGGAAATTGAAAGGGCTGGTGCCCTTTTTAATTATTGGAAGTTTTTGGAGGGTAACCGAAAATGCATCTGGTACAAATTTTGTTATAGCCTTTTGTTGAAAAATAGCTCAAAGATCACATAAGAAAGCTTTTGGGGTTGACACAGCCTCCCAGAGTCTGGGGACATGGCTTGTTGGCTATGTTCGTTACAGGGTTGCTGAAAAACGTTGACACGAATATGTTAGTCAAGGTGAAGGCCAAATAATTTGTAGGTATTATTAAACGCGTTTCCGAGAAACTCGAGGCCTCGGCCGCAGATTTAGTGGACAATGGTCAGAAAGCCGAATGCTGTGAGATAAGTCGAACTTTTAAGCTTTATTTCCCTTCGGACGCAGACTTACACTTTGCTTTTACAAATCCCCCTAAGCTGGGGTACGAAAGGCTCCCAATCGAATTATATCGTGTTCTTCCGCGTAGATTCTACCAATTCCAACAAGCTGATGGTCACCTGGCGAAGAATTGTCCAAGCTCTAAAGTTTGCTCCCATTGTGGGGAGGAGGGACTGATAGTCCGAAGGCTTCTTCCTGTAAAAAAAAATGAGATGTGACGTAAGCAAATCAGATAGGTATCATTGTTACTCCTTCTAATGCCCGGAAAATAGAAAATACAGCGAACAAACACCATTAGCTCGTGATGGCTAGTGAAACTGAGTTCTTGATTTGTTCGTGAAACTTAAATGGTAAAGTTTCAGAGAAGCTACCGCTGCTAGAAGAGATGTTAAGCAAATCGGATATTATATGTCTATAAGAACATTTTTTATCCCAGGACAAGTTTAGTCTTCTGAATATGTTGAATGGGTTATTATTCAGTTCCCCAGCTACCCAACGAAAATCGCGCAGCGGCGCTTCTGGAGGTATAGCGATTATCTGCAAACGCCCAGCCACAATTATGAAGAGTGCGAATTGCTTTATTAGTATTCGGATGAGCGATCTAGTCGTGATTAACGTTTATTTGCCAACAAATTACGGAGATCAGTCTTCCGAAAGAATGTTTCATACTGCAGTTTGACTTCTCGCTAAGTGTGTCAAGCAGTCTGCTCGGAAGAAGTCTCGCTGTCTAATAATCGGGGACTTTAACTGTAACTCTGCGGATGAAAAATGTTCTCGCGCGCAACTCATCAAAAGTGTGTTACCGGAATCTTTTACCCTGCTGCGAAGAGACAAACAGTATTCGTATATTTCTACTAGTAATGCAGTACAAACTTGAATCACGTGCTATATTCCGGCAGTGCTAATTATAAAGTGAAATTAAATTCGGAAGGTTTCTATAGCGAACACTTGCCCATTTCTGTAGCTGTTCCTATCCAAGGTCCCAATATTCAACGTGATCATAAATGGTGAAACCGAAAAATGTGGGAAAGAACAGATCCCTCAGTGTTTCAGCTAGTTAGTGATGAGATCCTTGATAAGATAAGAGTACCATTTCACCCCCTCCAGGCAAATTCGAGTTGTAGCGAGCCAGAGATCCGTCTTCAATTAGATAACTATTGTGCAGAGATTATTCATGCTTTGAAACGTGCAGAGTCCGTGGAAGTGGCTGTTAAGAGTATTAGATTAAAAACCGAAAAATTCGGTTGGTCTTCAAACCCTTTACTTCAAAAAGCGTGCTATGACTCGAAGTTTTAGCTGAGAATCTGAAACGAGTGAGGCAGGCCGAGATCGGCGCTGTGAATTCGGTTCGTATGTTTTGCAAGTGCAAATTGAACCGTGAACTAAGTCTGCTCATGGTAGTGGTGAAAATTAATAGTGCTAACAAAATCGCTTAAAATCCCAATTTGATATGGAAGCTACGTCCTAGTCCTTCTGGTGTTCCGAGCTCTAGAGTTATTCCTGTACCTGAGTGGGCTAGTCATTTTTCTGAGCTGAAGTCGAATTTGATAAATAGATTGAAAGTATTTTACAGACAAAGCCGAAAACGAGTAGGGTTGTTGTCTCGTCTGGTATAATTAAAGATATAGTAAGAAAACTGAAGAAAAAAATCATCGTCTGGATACGACGGGCTTTGTGCGCGACATTTGGAATTGGGTAGTGCCTTGCTGTTTGAGCATTTAGCTTTGTTATTCCAGATGATATTTTGTTCGGAGGTTGTGCCTGATAATCTTTGTATTAGGGTAATTACATCAATTTACAAAAATGGTAAATGAAGCTTTAGTTGGAATTCCCATCGTCCTATTACGGTGTCGAGCGTATTATCAAAAATTTTTGAGCTGTTGATTATTCATGATGTTCAGAAGATTTTTAAGATGCCCCCCTTCCAGTTCGATTTTCAGCAGGGGCTTGGGTGCTTCCAAGCACTGAGCTTTGTGCTTGGAAGCACATACCAATAGATTACCAATCTATTAGAATCTACCAATAGATTCCGAACAGAATCTATTGGTAGATTCTGTTCAGAAAGGTGGAAGTTTAGTTGTTAGTGCATATGATATTACTAATGCATTTGGTTCATTGATTCATTCGCAGGCAATGTTGGAGCTCATTAGGCGTGGGGTTGCAATTGATTTTGTCGGTCAGCTGTTTTAGATGTATTGCCACCTAAAGGTACGCCTAAAAATTGAGGGGTAAATCGTCCCGGTGGATATTCCTGTGTATATAGGCATTAAACAGGCGCAAATACGTCATCGATGGTGTATAATAATGCTACACTGCCAGCTCAGGATAGCATACCGATTTCGTGTGCTGTAGAAGCGACAAACGCGTCAGTATTATTTTATGCATATGACTTGCTAAACTTGAGTCGGTCAATTGATTTGAATCTTAATGCTGGGAAGTCCCAAATTCTTCTGTTTAATTGTCCGTCTGAGCTGGCTTCAACTTCAGTGGATCTTGGTGGAGTATCCACTGCCTCTTCGCAAGAGCTTTTTAACCTTGGTCCACCTATTGGATGTTCAATGTCTTCAACAAGAAAGTTGTTGGGGGCTAGAACTGAAAAGAAAATTCGGGCTGCTTATGCTTCTTTAGTGCTGTCGCAAACATCATTATTATGTATAAAAGTCAGGTTGGCCTCAGAGAATATATGACAAGAAAGCTCCTCGCGAAAATGTATAATGCTGTTGTTCTTCCCCATGTTTTATAGTTAGCTCCGTTCACAGTTATTCTGAATGAAAGTGATAAGAAGCAGATTTGATAGCTATTTTTTCTTTATGCGAAGTTTCTTCTGAGTGTTCCGATAAGGTCCCGTAACACCGTACTGAAACAATACTACGGAGTTCTCGACCCGATCGTACAAATGGATAATTTATATGTAAAATTGTCGTCAAAAGAGGTTTTCCACCCTTGAAGTGGTTTACTTCTTTGAAAAGTCTAGTTTATTTATGTTTTTATTTTGTATATATTTGTTCCTATTTTTTAATGTGTCTTTCTTTTTCCTTTTTTCTTCTTTTTGATAGTCCATCGCCATGCCTTTCTGCTATTGATGTCTTATAAAATACATTCATTCATTCATATATAAGTTTTTTATGGAAGGAGCGGTCGTGTGAACTATAGAGGAGGCTCAATTGATCAGAAATATATAGTTCTAGTTCCCTTTTAAAAGTCAAAGATTATGGAGGTCTACTATGCCCCCCTCCCTGACATCCTGTTTTCTCCAAACGCATCCAATCGAAATGGTGAGATAGCCATTATGTTCAATAAAGTCAAAACAGCATACAAAAGTTTCTTTGCGGTGGACACAACCCAGAGCCCAGGGGAAAATGTTGTAAGCTATGCCCTGGGGAAAATTAAGGTTTTTATGGAACGGATGGTCGTATGAATTTCGGATTGGTGCTGGCTTATTTGATTGGAAGTTGCGATTTCTAATACTCTATTTAACATTTAAAAGTTAATGAAGAGTAACCATCCCCTTCAAGCCTAACTTTCCCGAAAATAAATTTGATCAAAATTTCAAGAGGACTGTCTTATTCAAAATTGTTGGTTCCAGTAATTGTGTCTTTTGAGATGTGAACCTCTCAAGAGTCCTCAGGAAAAGGGCAGTAAGTTAGGTAATCCATTCGTTGTTAACATATAGTATATGTTATTGAGAGAAAAAAAAATTCATGTTTGAACCTTAATGTCGATATAGACGAAGAACATTCAGGTGATCCTTTCAGGATATGTAGAGGGGAGTGTTGAACTAAATGTTACACCTTATAAACATCTGATACACGTTATGTATCAGACTGTCAAAAGGGTGTAAGTCAGAAATGACTAGGTAAATTAGTTTGGAATTTTCAGGAAACAAAAAGTGAGATGATCACGACGGCAATATTTGCATGTCAAACTACAACTACCACCACTATTACTACCACACTACATGATTTACAATATTGAGGGGAAATTTTAACTAAATCAAAAGAAACTCTTTGATTGTACATTGTCAAAAAAGAGCGTATCTCAAGAATTGATTTAGATATTAAGTTGGAGCTTTCAGAGAATGTGAAAAGGGGAAAATCATCTGACCAAAAGTTAACATATGCACGCTACTACTATTACTGCTACCACTCATACACTTACTACTATCGCTATTACTTTTAATAATACTACCAGTAATACCAATACTTCTACCAGGGGTGGAGATCCACGCTTTTGTTGGGGGGGGGGGGGTATGAGGGACATCCATCCACAGAGTCAAGGGGTATAGGCTATCTTATAATTTTTTCTCCAAATTATTTGGAGTAAAAAAATATAACACTCCTGACTACTACTGTGACTACTATTATAACTATGCCTAAATGTATGAAGGTGGCATGTTCAAGGAATTTGAGAATCAGAAGGTGAAGTTTTTAAGGAGTTGTTTGAGGTTGAGCTAAATTAAACAAACTATGAGCACCTGGATTTTAAAAAAGGTAACCAAAAAAATCTAAAGAATAGCTGAAAATATTAATCTAGACCTTAAAGGGTACGTTATGGTGGATTTTGTCAGAAGGAACTAGCCAGAACTGTAACTAATGACACTAAGAGTATTAAGGTGAAACCATTCGGAATGCATAGGGGAGTTTCAATTAAGCGAAAAAACAATTTATTTACAGGTTTTCAAAAGGGCATATAAGCATTATAATAGGCAGCGCTGCCTTATAATAAATAGAAATATTACTAAAATTTTTATAGGAGCTAGTTCAAATCAAAAACTAAAGTTTTTATGTCCTTTTTAAGAGTAAAACGGGATTGGAGAGCAAGCAGCCTGCCCCCCCCCCAACCCATTCATTTCCTAAACTAATCCAATGAAGATTTTGAGACAGTCGTTTTGTTCAGCATAGTAGAACAGTCCAGCAGCTATGTCTCAAGGGATATTGAGTGTATCAACACCCACAGTTATGCAACTTGTCCATTATGCTTTAAAACTAAATATTGCTTTAAAACTAGATCACAAGGCACCGTGTGTATAGTTGCCAATAAGAAGTCTCAGCAATATATCGAGAACAACTGGGGGTATTAAGTTGAAACTTTCGTGGCTACTGCTATCATTGCTTCAGCTCTTGCAATTTAAATAGATCCAAGTAGTGTCAGTACATCCACGTTGTCAAAGAGGATAGGTCAACATTTTTGGAATGACATTAAGTTTTATTTTTCTGGTCAGCTTGAGGAGGTATAAGTTTAAGTTAAACAGTATTATGTGTGTCAGGATTAAAAATCTTGTTGAAAATGTTTCTCCAGCTTGCAAATAACAAAGCAAACTAACAAGAGTAGGGCTGAAAACCCCCATGACTTCTCAAGACTAAAACATAATCTGTACTTTACTTAAGATAAAATATATTTTAGATGTTTTAACTTTTTTCCTTTAATAGAATACTAGCTGTTGGGGTGGCGCTTCCTGCCACCCCTACACCTAGTTGGTGGGGGCGCTTCGTAACCCCCAAGCCCCCCCGTTCGCGTAAGTCGTTACGTGCCATATTAGTTACGGGCCATTGTTGTTGTGTCCCTGTACGTAAATATATTTTTAACTGCGTAACTCTTGCAAATATACAACATTCTTTGCTGTCCCATTGTCTGTCCATATAAGAAGATTGTCAGGTTTACCGACTCTTGAACATGCAACATATAATTTTCCATGGGAAAACAATCCGTATTCAGATCTATACCGCATTTTTATAACGATTGCCCTTGAGCTTTGTTGATGGTGATTGCTAATCGAACATTCCCCGTGTCCTCGTCGTCATTTATATATCCCCCTGTGCCCCCGGTGTCCCTGTTGTAGTTGTGTCCTGGTCGTCATTTATATTCCCTGTGTCCCGGTCGTCATTTGTGTCCCGGTATCCCAGTCTGTAATTTCTCTTTGAGTGTCCCGGTCATCATTTTATTCTTATAATGACGTCATATACTAAGGACGTCATATACATCGTCATAACAAACATGACGACAACTAACTTCATGACGACATACAGATCAATCCTTATAATGACGTCAGTCGACAGACACACAAATAGCTTAGTTATATATATATACTAGCTGTTGGGGTGGTGTTTCGTGCCACCCCAACACCTAGTTGGTGGGGGCGCTTCGCGCACAACCCCCAAGCCCCCCTGCGTGCGTAAGTCGTTAGCGCCATATTAGTTACGCGCCATTGTACTTGTGTCCCTGTGTTCCACCTGTGAATATATATATATATATATATATATATATATATATATATATATATATATATATATATATATATATATATATATATATATATATATATATTTAACTACGTAAAACTTGCGAATATACAACATTCTTGGCTGTCCCATTGTCTGTGCATATAAATAGATTGTCAGGTTTACCGACTCTTGAACATGCAACATATAATTGTCCATGGGAAAAACAACCTGTATTCAGATCTATACCTCATTATTCTAATGATTGCTCTTGAGCTTTGTTGATGGTGATTGCTAGTCGAACATTCCCTGTGTCCCCGTCGTCATTTATATATCCCTTTGTGTCCCCCGGCGTCCCCGTTGTAGTTGTTTCCCTGTTTCCCGGTCGTCATTTGTGTCCCGGTGTCCCAGTCTGTAATTTCTCTTTGAGTGTCACGGTCGTCATTTATATTCCCTGTGTCCGGGTGTCCCGGTCGTCGTTTTTGTCCCTATTCTAATGATTGCCCTTGAGCTTTGTTGATGGTGATTAATAATCGAACATTCCCTGTGTCCCCGTCGTCATTTATATATCCCCCTGTGCCCCCCGGCGTCCCCGTTGTAGTTGTTTCCCGGTGTCCCAGTCTGTAATTTCCCTTTGAGTGTCGCGGTCGTCATTTATATTCCCTGTGTCTCGGTGTCCCGGTCGTCATTTTTGTCCCGGTCGTCATTTATATTCCTCGTGTCCTGGTCGTCATTTGTGTCCCGGTGCTTTGCTGATGGTGATTGCTAATCGAACATTCCTTGTGTCCCGGTCGCTTTCTCTTTGAGTGTCCCGGTCGTCATTTATATTCCCTATGTCTCAGTGTCCCGGTCGTCATTTGTGTCCCGATGTCCCGGTCTGTAATTTCGTCAGTCGACAAGCATGACGTCAGTCGACACACAAACATGACGTCACTCGACAGACACACAGACAACTTATTTTTATATAGATAAAATATATATCTATCTATATATATAAAAATAAGTTGTCTGTGTGTGTGTCGAGTGACGTCATTTTTGTGTGTCGACTGACGTCATGTTTGTCGACTGACGTCATTATAAGGATTGAGCTGTATGCGTCATGAAGTTGTTTGTCGACTGACGTCATGTTTGTAAACTGATGAAATTACATACCGGGACACCAGGACACAAATGACGACCGGGACACAGTGAATATAAATGACGACCGGGAACCTCAAAGAGAAATTACAGACTGGGACACCCGAACACAAATCACGACCGGGACACAGGGAATATAAATGACGACCGGGACACAGGGACACAACTACAATGGGGACGCCGGGGGCACAGGCGGGATATATAAATGACGACCGGGACACAGGGATTGTTCGAATAGAAATTACAGACCGGGACACAGGGACACAAATGACGACCGGGACACCGAGACACAGGGAATATAAATGACGACTGGGACACTCAAAAAGAAATTGTAAACTGGGACACCGGGAAGCAAATGACAACCGGGACACAGGGAATATAAATGACGACCGGGACACAGGGACACATCATTAGAATAATGAGGTATAGATCTGAATACGGATTGTTTTTCCCATGGAAAATTATATGTTGCATGTTCAAAAGTCGGTAAACCTGACAATCTTCTTATATGGACAGACAATGGGACAGCAAAGAATGTTATAGCAAAGAATATATATATATATATATATATATATATATATATATATATATATATATATATATATATATATATATATATATATATATATATATATATATATATATATATATATATCATGAAAAGAGAAATCACCAATGCAACAGCACAAACACACAAAAAAAAGAAGAGATACAGAAGGAGAAATGGAGGACTGTTTTCCTAAATTAGTGATTAATATAGACCAGCACTTGAATGAGGTCTTAACCCTACTCATCCATTCAATCACATAGGTCAAACAGCATAGCCATACACAATCAACCATAAAGAGTAATCCATGGACAGGCAGTCATGTCGTCAATAAGTATAAGTCGTCATTTACCAAACAATAGAAAAAATAATAAAGACAAATAATTCAGACTCAACAACCCAACACAAGGGCTCATCAGGAGAATACACTGGCCTATATAGGGTTTCGCCACTTTAAATTCTTCACCCAGCCAAGTGTCGTGGCTACCACAGAATATCCATGGCATCCCCGTGTCAGGTATCACCCCCAAAATACATGCCTATGAAACAAAAAAAAAACAGCAAATGTAAAACAACCAAGTAACACCAAAACAAGCTTATCCTGTTAATATATCCCTCTTTTTAGCAACAGTAGGTAAACTAAATAGAATAAATTTTACCAAATCACAAATATTAACACATTGCAAAAAACCTGAACGAACTAAACAATTATAGAATTCATTTTTACCATGTGGCTAATTTAAAAAAAAATCCGCTCAATTAGAAAAACAATTCAAAATAAATGGCGCTGCAACAACATTTCTCGAACCTCCGAAATTAGTTGAAAATTTCTTTAAGTATTTCTAGATAATTCTACCTTTTCTGCCCTCAGGCTCGCTCAACTCCTTTTCTGAGGTTCTTGGTTTTCCCCACCTGTTTCTAGGCTATTCTGTTTTTCATAATTTTTTAATGACGTATTTGGTCCCTTACAACCTTTTTAGTCTATTCTGACACTCAGCGTTCTTTTCCGACTTTTTTAAGTCTCCTTTACCCGATTTTTCGTCCCATCAAACTTACTTTGCTGCCATACAACTTACTTGACAATCTTTCAAATTGATCCATCTCTCTCTGAATTTCTTAAAGGCTTGCAGCTTTCCTTAGATTATTCCAGCATATATTTTTTTTCGACGTCATTTGTCTGTCCAGCCTTCTTTCTCCAATTCGTCTCCATTTTCCTTGGAGGATAGTAACTTTCTTTACTATTTTTCAAACCCCTCAAGTCCTTTTCCAAAGATATTACTTTACTTCACTTTCTCTTAGACTATTCCAACTTTCATTGGTCTTTTGCATCGATATTGGTTTCTCCCACCCTCCTTAGCCACATCTGACATCTTTTAGTGCCTTCTGTCTTCCCCTACTGCGTTGCAATTCACTCTGTTCTTTTCTGTCTGTTTTAGTAATTGCAACTTTCCACATATTATTCCGACTTTCATAGTTCTTTTCTAGTGTTTCTGTTCTTATCTATTTTCTTTAGTACCAACCAGCTTCCTTTACCTTTTTTGACATCCTTTGCAACCGTGCGTTTTTGTCTAATCCTTTCCCGACATTTTTATTCTTCTCAAGCTTCTCTAAGACTATTCTGACTTTCAGTACTTTTCCAACTTTCCAGGTACCCTCCATGGTACCGTCCTGGTACTGTCTCCTCCTGGTACCGTCTCCTTAAGTCTCATATGACTTCTTTTACTGTCTTCCAAGTTACTCTTGGATTTTTCTTACGTTTTGATCTCCTTCATCTCCTCTTAGCCTAGTCCGCCTTGTATAGTCCTTTTCCGGCATTTTTCTTTCTTCAAGCCAACTTTAGTCCCATTCGACTTTCTCCACAAGCTGCACTTGTCTTTCCCCACATTTTTCGTCTATTTATAACTGCTACCTACAATTAAATAAAATATTATAAAAAACATAATTTACCTTCTAACACTCTGGAAGCAAATTTTACAAGGGACACATTTGAGAAAAACAAGAGGTAAATATGTTTTGGGGCTGTAATTACATCCACGGAAATACTACAAAAGCATTGAAATGCCCCAATCGTTGAATTTGAATTGGTTTTTGACAATTACCTGCCGTAAACCAACTTTCGTCAAATTTTGGAATAGCATACATACAAATAAATTCTATCAGTTGATGTCTCACCACCATCCAAAAATTATATACCAACTTCGTGAGCGAAAATAAACTATAACCAGAAACAGATTTTTGTTCCCTTTTGACGTTTCAGGTTCTTGACATTTGAAAACACGCGAGTGCCAGATGTCAATAAGTTAAGGCTAAATTGTGCCTCTCAAAAAATTTTAACGCATATTTACCCCTAAAACTAATCTCGAGATTCACAAAATTGAACAAGTTAATTTTGGATCTTGGATTCAAGTTCCTCTCCGATGCGATTAGCGCAGACTTAAATCTGAAGTCAGGAAATATAACATATACGGTGATCTATTTTGCAGCATTAAAAAAAAATTAAAGTAGCAAATTATAGCTGCTAAACTGGAAAAATTGTAATCTGAAATGCGTTTTTTAAAGACTTTTCACGTTTCTAGACACCATTATCATGTCCAACTCTTCTCTATGGTTTGGACCTGTGTACATGTACATTTTTGACATACGACAGTTTTTTTTTCAAATTTTTAACTCGTATGTACATTTACGTCAGTGAAAAGAGGAATCCGATGTGTACTTGTTTTTTAGTTTTTCATCTCGCGGTATTCCTGGAACAGATCAGTCGCAGATAAAAGATGCAGGTCATAGATAAAATTGAAAAAGGTCATTCAAAAAGCAATCGAAGAAAAAATAGAGCAAAATTAAATTCATTTTACAAAATTTTGCCTCCTAAACCATTTATTCTGTCGTGCACTCCGTTTTCAAGTATCTATATAAGGTAGAACAATTAAACAATTCTTTGGTACAAAAACACATAGAAGTAAAAATGTCATGTGTCTATTGTTGCAGTATTTGGCATTTTATTGCAACAAGGAAGCTGAAGTCACATTGTCCAAAATGGGGTAGTGAAATAGTTTCATTGTTCAGTGTTGCGAAACGAAACTTATAGCTCTTTTTTTGTAATTCCTCAAAAAGGGTGTAATCTGATTACTGAGCGTGATGATATAAACAAGAATGAAATATGAATATTTTAAAGAGAAGAAGAAAACGATTGTCATCTTTAATGGAATGAACTTATAAATATTGAAAAAGAAATCATTTTCTATTATATTTGTTGCTTGTATAAATTAATTTGTTCCCATAAATTTATTGCGCCTTCATAAATTATTCTGTGCATAAGGGAGGTTGCCCTTTCCTTAATCTTCTGCTCTTTTAACTTAAATTCTACGGTACTTTACTGAAAACGGTACCAGGGGATCGACCGTCACACGGTTACAATTATAAAACAAATATTTAAAATACATTTGGTTTTCAGCAAAGCACAAATGACTCAATAGTCTTTAGAAGGTCTAAAGTGGGCAATAGCCCTAAACAAAAAGGAAGAAAAAAGACAAAAACAAAACTGAAACAAAAACAAAACTAGACAGAAAAGAAGGGACATATGAGAAGGTTCGGTAGGTAGTTCGGTATCCAGAGGGGGGGGGGGGTATGGGTTTAGAACCCCCCCCCCCGAAATGTTTGCCAGACTCGTAAAAAACGTAACTAAAATGAAAATAGACAAATTTTTGATGCCTTATATAAAGTCAAAATTTTGTCAAAATTTCCGTCAATAAGTTTGACTTGACTATTCTTTTTGATTTTTAATCGTTTAAGGATTTATTTATTCGTCTTATTCATCATTCATAATTGTCACTTGTCTTTTAACGTGATTAATTGTTTCAATTTATGTGTGTTTTGGGTTTCGTTATTCAGTGATAATTTCTAGCTGTTTGAGTTTGAATTACTACACGGCTCAATTTTTGCTGGTATTAGATTTTCATATAGCGCTTTTATTTAAAAAAAAAACAAGATAAAAAGAAAAAAACTGTTCTGTTTTTGTAGTTAAATTTTAATTATTGGTTTACATTATGAACAATTTTTCATGCTATGATCATTTTAGGAATCTAGATGCTCACAGTGCCTTTAGATTTAGTTCAATATTCCACTGAACATTCCCTGAAAACCTCACAAATTGTAGCTTTAAGTTTATGCTATATGGTATTTAGATAAAAACAAAGCAGGCTAGCCGATTTCAGATGCGATTCTTTGATAGTCTTATGAGCTATTTACTCAGTAAGAGAAGCATCTCAAGGACATCACCTTCCCTTCCGGGCTGGGACTGCTTGAAATTTCCCAGAAGATTTTAGGACATCAGTCCTGTGTTTGAAATCATAGGAAATACTTTTCTAGCAGCTCAAAATCCTGGTATTGCTGTATTATAAAATATATTCGTAAGGTTCAAATATTCCTGTTGCTATCAAGAAAAATCATCAGAAAATTATATGCTCTGAATGGATTTTTAATTATAATATAAAAAGTACCCTGACAAAACTTGAATGGAACTGGTTCTATTATCATGGTTGCGGCGGTAGCTGCAACCTAGTAAAAAGCAAACAAGAGCCCATAGTAACCAAAAGTTAAAAAGTACGTTTATAAAAAAATGTCTAGTATAAAAATTGCCCTCTGACACTGATTCAAGAATGGCAACTATTGGTTCGGTTCATCTTAAAAGTTTATTGCGGAAAAAAATTTATGGTAATTGAAAAAGCCTGAAATCCCTTGAAAATGGTATCAGATCAAAATGCAAGCTGTACCATTGGAAGCTTTACACTAGTCAAAATCTTGAATAGGGAATAGGGATAGTCCCCCACCTTGAACAAAAAGAAAAATCCCTTTGTTTGCATCGGTAGCACTGATCTCTTTCTCGATTTTTTTCAGGGCTAGCGGTTTACTAGAACATTATAGAGAGATATTTAAAGGCTCATTCAAAAACTGTTTCTCATATCTACGTGCTTTTTATAAATTCCGCCATCTGCAAGTGCCAAATGTCACTCAAATGGCACCTTTTGTGTCAATTTGGAAGGAGTGGAACTAGCTTGCTACCAAAACATCATAGAAAGATTAACAGGTCACATAAAACCTATTTCTTATATCTACGTTTTTTATAGATTCCACCATATGCAAGTGACAAATGGCACTAAAAATGGTACTATTGGTGCCATGTCTCAATTAGAAAAGCTGGGGCAATTGGGCTACCAGAACTTTTTAGATGTCCAATTGCGTATTTGAAAGCCATTACTTATATCTACATGTTTTTTTTTTATCTGTATTCGTAAGAGCCACATAGCACTAAATACGGCGCTTTGGGTATCACTTCTTAAGTGGAAAAGCTTGGAAGTATAAAACGGCTCCGTTGTAATAATTATGGTCCAAAACCCTTAACTGGAGATTTTCAGGAACCACTCTCCTACAACCCCCCCCACCTTCCAGCTCTCTTAGTAAGTCTCATTAGTCTGTTGGGAGAATTCACTATAGACTCTTTAGCAAGTTCAGCCGACGTTGCGGCTCGCAAAATTGTTTCGGAGATATCGGATGTTCTTTAGAGGAAGGAATTCATAGAATACCTAGTAATTAAATCTTGAAATTTTAGATGACTATTTCTTGACATACCTCCTCCCCTTTTCCTTTTCGCACAAGTTCAGCTTTGCTGAATATAGTTTAATGGTCTCACTCTTTGTAATAGAAACTTCAATTAATTCAATATTTGCTAGACAATTATTAATTAATTGTCTAATGGGCTGTACGCTAGACAATTATGGTCCAACTAGAACAAATAGATTAGATTCGATCATCAGCCGCTTCATTAACTAGCACGTTAGACTTCAAATCAGAATGGCAAGGGCTCATTTCCTTAATCGGGCTTTTTTTAAAATCATAGTTTTGTGCCTTTTATATCATTTTTTTCTGCTAATTTAGTATTTTTGTATATTTTTGGGAATTTTGAAATTTTGTATGCACTATTTTTGGAAAAAAAGGACGCACCTGACCCCAACTCCTTGCCATTTGGGTGTTGGAGAAACGTAGGCGCTGGTTTTCGAACCACTCAAAGTTGTATCTTTAAAGAAGAATCACCTATTGTTATATCTATTTATTTATATTTTTTACTTTTTTCTAACTATTTAAAGACCGAATAGAAATATTGTAATGTACATAGAGAAATCATACCACTAAAAACCTCTTTGTATTTATTTTTATGTGCTATATTTCTTGTTTTGTTCTTGTTTATTGCTATTCTGCACCTGTTTGTCTGAAGTTGTTTCATTTTATCAGGGGGAGGGGGAGGTGTTTAGTGAAATAAGTTAGACATACCAGCAATTTGATTAGGTTTTGAAAACCTTAAGAATCTTCCTTAGAAAAATAGTTAATCTTTGCCAACTGTCAAGGTTGTCCACCTTCAAAAATCGATTACACCATTTTATGTAGTATGGATTTCCCGGATATATTTGACAAATGATCAGAAATTAAATGAAAATAAGTTTTTATTCAACTGAATGTAAGGAGCGACATTAAAACTTAAAACGAACATAAATTATTCCGTATATGACGGGGCAGCCCCCACCCAAAATAAAAATATAGAAAACATCTTTGCAGTGTTGCTTCTAAATTAAATTTAATTTAAAAAACTAAGTTTTTAAGGGAAGTAAAGAGCAAAGTCGAAACTTAAAACGAACAAGAATTATTACTTCATGGTCTATCTAACATATATCAATAAAACTAGTAAAAAAACGACTAATTATATTTTCCTATGTTTTTAGGGTTCCTATGTTTGTAGGATATGTTTGTAGGTATTAAAAACTAGCGCTTTACTGAAAACACAAGACAATATAGGACACTGATTAAGGACACTTTTTACAGTATAAAATAAAGCTTGTTTATTATTATTACAATTTAAGATTGTTGATAACTTATTATTGGTATTATAACTGGTGAAACCCATTTGCTACCTGATAAATCAATCCAATATTTCTGTATGCTGTTTAGTGACTTACTACTACTACTACTACTAATAACTCACTGCAGCACCAAGCCGCCTGAGGCCAACACAGCCAAGCACGCTCCTCCTCCAACCTAATCTATTTAAAGCCTCCCTCTTTACACCCTCCCAGGAAGCTCCCATTTCCTTTAAATCTTTATTTATGACATCCTCCCAACCCAGACAAGGACGACCTGCTTTCCGTGTAGCCCTAGACGGTTGGCCAAAAAGGACAAGCTATCTCAACCTTTCTTTCATTATAGCCCCAGAAGGCGGGATTGAACCACACTTTTTGTACAACCTACTGTTTGAAATACGGTCAGTCAGCCAGGTACCCAGAACAATCCGTAGGCAATTTCTCTGGAAAACATCTAGTAAATTTTCATCTGCTTTTCGGAGTGCCCATGCTTCAGAGCCATATTTGACCACTGTCATCACTGTAGCTTCCAATATCCTAATCTTGGTAAGTAGACTTATCTTTCTATTCTTCCAAACTTTTTTTTAACTGTGAAAAAACACCCTGAGCTTTAGCTATTCTACTTTTAACATCTTCACTGCTCCCACCATCTTTACTAATAATACTACCAAGGTAACTGAAGCTCCCAACCTGATCAATCTTTTCGTTACCTAATGTCACCTGTTCATCTTCACTTATTCCTAGCCTTAGTGACTTAGTCTTCTTAACATTAATTTTCAAGCCTATTTTAGCACCCTGAACTCGTAAAACCTCTAAAAATTCATTCATTTTGCTCACACTTTCATCTAATATGCTTAAATCATCAGCATAATCTAAGTCCAGGAGCGTTCTTCCTCCCCATTTGATTCCATGGTCTCCAATTGCCTTTCCTGTGCTCCTTAAGACGAAGTCCATCAAAATGATCCATATAAAGGGGGATAGAACACAACCCTGCTTAACTTCTGATTTAATACAAAACCAGTTGCTAACCTCATTTCCTACCTTAACCGCAGCAGTATTATTCTCGTACATAGCGCAAATCACTTTAATGTATTTTTCTGGTATACCATATAACGATAAAACCTTTGTTAACGCTGTTCTATCAACAGAATCGAAAGCTTGCTCATAGTCGATAAAACTAAGGACCAAACGTGTTTGACAACGAAGGGACTTCTCAATTATTATCCTAAGAGTGAAAACATGGTCGACACATCCTCTACCTTTTCTAAAACCGCATTGTTCTTCCCTTAAAACTTTGTCTACAGCAGGTCTCAGTCTAAAAAGTATCATATTACTCAGTAATTTGCTACCTACAGAGACCAGACTAATGCCTCGATAATTACGACACTCACTCTTGTCACCTTTCTTAGCGGATGACTTAGCGACTTAAGCGACTTATTTTTTAGTGACTTAGTGGATATTAAAAAAGTATTTATCTTTGTGCTTTTAAAATAATTGTAATTGTATACTGAAAGTTACTGATATCACAGCTGGTGTAAGACTAATGAAAAGCATTATAGAATAGTTTGTTGTTATCATGCTACGCACTTATTTTTAACTGATAAGTCAACATTCTTGTTTTTTATGCTTGGTGTCTGTGTTTTCAGCAAAGCGTTAGTTTCTATAACCCTACAAACATGGGGAAATATGTTAAGTTATTTTTTTTACTAGTTTTACTGATATATGTTAGATTGACTTTGAAGGAAAAATGTTTGTTCGCCTTAACGTTTAACTTCGCTCTTTACTTCCCTTAAAAAAGAACTTTGTCTTTTTTTATAGTGGATGTCAATAAATGTTCAATTGATGTCTGGAGCATGGTTTGAATGGTCTTCATTTGTTATAATCTTTGATTTGTTACTAAGGTTTCTTTATGATAGTCTGCGAAAGAATTAGCACTAATATCAGTAAAAGTGTCTTTGCTTGTTTGTGAATTGATGACTTGCAACGAATGAACTACCAAAGAACAATATAATTAATTTTTTAACAGTGCTTGTGCAAATGATCCAGAATTTAGATGTTGGCTAACTCAGGACGAAGAAAACAAAGATACAAGTTATTCCACATATTGCCCCCCCCCCACTCCGAGAAATGCTAACTGTTATTATCTGATAAAAAATAAATTATGTTGTACATCCGTAAATTCAAAAAATTAATTCAAAACCCTGTCCTTAAAAAGTCTATTAAGTGTAGACATCATTATTATTTATTGTGGTATTGCTGTATATACGTAAGTTTCAAATATTCCTGTTGCTATCAAGAAAAATCATCAGAAAATTAAACGCTGAACAAATAATATGAAAGGTACCCTGATAAAACTTGAATGAAACTGGTTCTGATATCATGGTTGCAGCGGTAGCTGCAACCTAGTAAAAAGCGAACAACAGCCCATAGCAACTAAAAGCTAAAAAATACATTTAGAAAACTGTTGATATGTGCTTAGAAAACGCTAAGAAAACGCTTGTTAATGTATGGTAAAAAAAAATTATGCTAAACATCCATAAATTTAAAAAGTAAATTTAAAACCCTGCCCTTAGAAAGTCTATGAAGTGTGCATATCATTATTATTTATTGTCTCCACATACTTTTTCCGAAACCTCCATCTTTTTGTAAATGCCCCTTGGGATGTTGCTTATTCCCCCAGAGGCGCCATTTGGGCCAAATCTTGGGGTGGGCATGAACTCCATCTTGCCCCCCCCCAACTCAATTCGTGTCGCGTAATAAAAAATTTTTTTATTGGGCTTTGGCAGCACATCGATCGAATATTCTAAGAAAAAGCGCATTTTCAGCACCCGCGTGTTGCTTGGAAATGTAACCTAATGTGGAACTCAGCCACACTGACCTCTAAGATTAATTATAACATCGAAGATCACAATCAACGAGGTTAAGTGATTAAACTGAAAGTGGAAAATTCAACCAGACTACAGGCTGGCCTTCCTCAACAAGAAACTTTCATATTTAAGTAAACAATACATCGGTGAAAGTAATCTTCATTAACATGCTGAGGCTTGTAACCAAAATCCCGGTTTTCCTTCAGCAGAAATCTTTCCGATCAAAAATATTAAAAAAAAGGAAAAACATAACAAGAGAAAAAAAAATTACAACACCCAAGGTAACAGGGGGAACCGCCAAAGTTTCATCTTTGTAAAATTGTCAACAAGCTGGTCGTAGTCCAATTTTTTACTAAATCCTTCTCTGCAAATATCAAAGGGAGGTGACTGAGACGATCATCTCCTGTTGTAGACTGCAGGTAGTTTTTCACTATTTCTAGGCTAGAAAACAAACGCTCATTGCTCGCTGTTGTCGCAGGAAGTGTGGCAGCAATGCGAAGTACTTTAATTACTTCTCAGTAAGCCACTGGTAATGCCTGAAGATGGTCGATAATGTCTAGGAAATTTTCCGACTTTTCCTCCTCATCGAGCAAGAAACGCTAGGCAAAACCAGCTTGAGATTCGAGAAGAATGTCGTCGATATCCAGCTCGCCGTAAAGAGCAGAGAAACACTTGAGCAACTCTGTATCCCCAAGGGTCGTCAGGTAATTACGCTCTTTGGTTAATAAGCGTGCAGTAATTTCAAATCAATTGAACAGAATGGATTATGTTGGACATAATGGATTATTATGGCCGGCAAAGGGCCCTTTGTGATGGAGGCTTGGGCCCACTGGAAAATCTGGGGTGGGCATTTGCCCACCCCTGACCCCCCAAATGGCGCCTCTGTAGTCCCCCCGTCGCATTTTAGTAATTGTTACATCTGAAAAGAGACACACTCGAACTAAGATCTGCTTTACTTAGTAAAAAGATCTTAAGCTACAAATCTCTATAAACGTTTTCGAGGTAAAAAAAAAAGAAAGAAATATTGATTACAATGAAACTTACATATAGAGCCACTGACAGTTTGGTTGGATGCAAGGGCAAAATAATATCTAAGCCCTTAAGACCCGTAGAACTAGAGACAACTAAATCTAATCACTTTATACCTCTTAATAATTTTATTAGAGAGGTATATGGGGGGATGCTTAAAGAGCCATGAGTTGACAACAATATGAAAGGAAATGCTCTCAGATAAAATGGCTCTACTTGTGAATGTATTCATAGATGCTTATCACACATAATTTCTTAAAGCAAAACACTGTTAGCACAATCAGTATATCGATTGTGATCAAGTATTAGTTATTATTTGAAAGTAAAAAAAAATGGGGTCTCAAATTCAAAAATCATATGCACTATATAACCATGTGGCGTTGTAGTAACCATGTAGGAAGGCTGAGATTGGTGAAAGTGTGTCTGTTCACGCCCAAGTGACCATTTCTGCCTACGCCACTAAATATCTAATGCTTATTCAACTAGCTTATCTTTTATTGTTGCAACAAACTAGACTCTATTCCCACTTACTAACCCGCTTCTAACATTACTGTTTCTTTTTTTCTGCTGCGTTGCCACTTTCAACAGATTTTATACATCATATAACACCATATACCCATATAGCCATGTGGCATTTACCACGCGCGGATTAGGAAGGCCGAGATTGGTGAAAGTGTGTCTGTTCATTTTAAAGAGGAGCCGACGCAAGATGTACCGTGATGCACCGAGATGTACATCAGATAATAGAGAATGGACAATCCCTCAGAAAAAAGTAGCAGTAACGTGAGGGGAGTAAAATCAAATATGATTTCTATGTTGTCTTTATAATTCCGAACATGGTTAGTACTATATAAATTATACATATGAATATCCATCAATGACTTAGTGCTTTTAAAATACATGTTGCGGTAAGAGTATAAAACAATAAAATGAAAGACTTTAACAAGGGAAAAGATCAGAATGGGTGACGTTAAGCGCTTAGAGTATCAGAATGATTGTTTCGATTGATTTTTATGATCCATTTAATTCGGTTATTGCTTTTACATATCGTATTTGACGAGCTAGTTATTCTTCGGTTTATTTTATTACTTGTCTGTTGGGGTTTTAAGTGATTCTATTTTTTGGGAAAGTGTGCTATGCTCTGAAAGAGATGGTCAAATTATAGCATTTCATTTTACGTAAATCTGCATCTAGAAGTATATATATAGCGAAGAAATTTAGCAATCAAAGACAACGCTCTAGCCTCTAAAGGAAACCAAGAACCCACCCCTCTTCTTTCTTTTACGTGCCTCCTCCCATCAAAACTGATCAAAAAACAGTCAATAAATTTAATAACTATGCCTCTAGGGTACCTTGCCCCCCCACAGACCCCATGACATGATTTTTAAATTTCTCCACTATCTTTAACAAACTTGCTGTTAATAATTTAAATTAGTGTAATTTTAGGGGGCATGTAAAATGGTGAGAAGGGTACTTCTGGGGCACCGTGCCCCAAGCTCCTGAGATAAGGATTGTAAATTATGCAATTTGCCCATTGCTTACACACAGGATTTATCACTGGGAAAGGGAGAATGTTTGAACATGGGTGTGTTAAAAAGCTAAGGATATTAAGACGAAACTTCAGGAAATATAGTGGGTATGTTGATTTAAAATTAAAAGACATTATGTACATCCGAGTTATTGAAAGGGGGTATCTGCTATTTCTTGGGAACTGTT